>NC_088329.1:31230000-31530000 GCF_036884655.1 Musa acuminata AAA Group | reverse complement strand
CTCTCTTTAGTGAAAAATCAGTGCAACAATTCCTATTTATCTTCCTAAAACAATAACATTTCCTTTTAATATAGAAACCTAAGCCAGTCATGTATGTTTCTTATATATTTGCCTAGATATCCTTCTCAATTCAGTTAAGTCTCGCAAGAAACTATTGAATCTGAATGGTCAAATTACTGCATTTGGTAGTTGATACGACATATTTTGGCCCCCAAGACACGTCAGGTTAGAATCCGTACTAAGGCACTGCTCGGCCTCGGGAACCCCGAGACGACTCCGCCCCTAAGACACGCCAAGTCAGAATCCGTACTAAGGCACTGCTCGGCCTCGGGAGCCCCGAGACGGCGCCGCCCTATCACGAACGGTCGTCGCGCACTCGCAACAACTCCATTCAACGAACCGTTCGTCGCTCACACCTACATGTACAGCTGCTTGACAACATATTTTCTCTTGGTTTTGGATCATTTTGCTTGTAAAAATGTAAGTTCGAACAAGCTGCAGCGTTATAAAGCGACCGCTCACCGAACCAAGCAAAACAGCCCCAAAACAGCTCCGTTTTCGCGTGCCGCTGGCTGATTTCTGGAATCTGCCTTCGCTCCAAAACGTCAGCCATCTCAGCCCCTTTGAACCCCCCGGGTGGCACAGGGCTGGATGGGGCTTCGGATATATACCGGGCGTTGAACACTCTTTCGCAAGTTCGCACGTTGCCTTGACGGGAACTTGTTATCGCGCTCGGGACCAGGTGAGCGGTTGTTTGTGGGCTTGCAGTTGTTCGTTCAACCTTCTAACGCCCTTGTTTTCCCCCTCTCCCTCTTTTCTCTTGTGCACGCAAGATGCTCGCTGAATTGCTTGTAAAGCTTCCCCTTTTCGCGAGACGTCGGGACTTGTCCGTCGCTCGTTCTTTCGAACTAATCAACTTTCTCTTTTTACGGGTCCTTCGGGACCTACGAGAGGTTACAAGTGGGCTGATCCTTGCGGAGCAATATCACAAGGGCGAAGCACGACTTAGGCAACGCAAGCTAAATTCGCGTCTTTGCCGCAAGGGTGACTCGCGACTTAGGCAACGCAAGCTAAGTTCGCGTCTTTGGCCGCAAGGGTGCCTCACGCCTTAAGCAACTCCAGCTAAGGCCGTGACATTGTGGTATCAGAGCGGGCAAGCACTTCGAGCGAGCAGCGAATGAACTTCGCAAATTCGCCATGGCAAAGCATCATGGCGAATCAAGCAAGACGGGGCAAGCCAGACCGTTGCCCCAAGCAGCCGCAGGTGGGCTGCATGTGCACGCTCGCTCTCATGTTGTTGGAGCCGCTCAAGAGGAGCGTGGCAGCGAACATGATGAGCGAGAAGTTGGCTACTCTCCGCGAGCGGAGGAAGCGCAATCTGGAGCGCTAACTGGGAAAAAGAGTCACAAGGAGAGACTCACAACGGCGGAAACCCGCCTGGATGTTCTTGAAGCGAGCATGGAGGAACTCTACCATGGCCAACAAAGGCTTGTTCGGGTAGAGAGCTCGCAAGAGGAAGCAGAGTCCAGGATCGACAAGGTCGAGGCCCTAGTCAACTGACTATCTGATGACACCAAAGACTCCATGCAACACTTACAGGATGTTGTGGCGGAACTCACTTCAAAGGTGGCCATGCTCACAAGAACACTAAATGCGGGAGGAAGCAACACCCGCGTTGCACCGCCACAAAATTTGAGGGCACCCGAGCCTCATAGATATGGAGGGGCCAGAGATGCCAAAGAGCTCGAGAACTTTCTGTTCGACATGGAACAATACTTTCGAGCTACGAGACCCGATTCTGAAGATACCAAAGTTTCTATAGCAACAATGTATCTGAACGGAGATGTGAAACTTTGGTGGCGAACCCGTTGGTAGGAGTGTCGAGTCGACACATGGGAGGACTTGAAGTGGGAGTTGAGAACTCAGTTCCTACTGGAGAACACAGAGTTCGTCGCAAGAAGGAAGTTGAGACAACTCCACCAGAGTACCATCATCCGAGACTATGTGAAACAATTTTCTGCACTAATGCTGGACATACAAGACATGTCCGAGAAGGACAAGTTGTTCAGCTTCCTTGATGGTTTGAAGCCATGGGCTCAACAGGAGCTAAATCAAAGGAATGTTACCGATGTGGTCGGGGCAATTGCTGCTGCAGAAAGGCTCACCGACTTTGTTTCCTCTGAAAACCCAAGAAGAAGGAAACAATCTTCAGGCAATCGCCCTCTAAAACATTCTCGAGGGAAGGAACTCAAGGGCGAGCAAAAGAAGAAAAGTTCCCACAAATGGCCGAACTCGAAAGGCAAGGCCTCAAAACCTGGAGGATGTTTCTTGTGCGAAGGACCGCACATGGTGAGGGAGTGCCCACAAAAACAGGCACTCAATGCTTTGACGGCTTCCATCCACCCCCCCCCTCCCCGATCGGACAAGGGCAAAGCTATTGCTCTTAGTTCGAGCAGTTCTGAATCCAGCAGCGACGACGAGGAGTCGCAAGGACCCCGAATGGGAGCAATGCGTTTGTTGAACGCTATGCGGGGTCAAGTGAGGGAGAACACGAAGACAAAGTTACAAAAAGCAGGAAGTAGTGAGCTGATGTATGTGGACATCAAGCTAAATGGCCAAACGACCCGTGCAATGATGGACACGGGCGCTACCCACAACTTTATAGCCGATCGAGAAGCACAGCGACTTGGGTTGATCTTGGAGAAGAGCCCAAGCCGAATGAAGGTGATGAACTCGGAGGCTAGGCGAATCTCCGGGTTAGCGAAGGGAGTTCCCATCAAAATCGGGACATGGAGCGGGAACACCAACATGATGGTCGTGCCATTGGATGACTTCCAAGTGATTCTTGGAATGGAATTTATGCACGCGACGAAGTTGGTGCCAATGTCGTTCTTGGACTCCCTATGTATAATGGGAGGTGACGACCCCAGCGTGGTTCCCGTCTCTCGAAGAGGAACCAAGGAGCCCCAACACATATCGGCATTGCAATTGAAGAAGGGGGTACGAAAAGGCGAACTAACATTCGTGGCAGCTATGAAGTTAGAGCCACTCGACAAGGAGATTCGCTGACGTTATGCCACCCGAGTTGCCGAAGACTCTTCCGCCACGCAGGGGCGTGGATCATAAAATTGAGCTGGAGCCAGGAGTGAAGCCTCCAGCGAGACCACCCTACCGCATGGCCCCGCCAGAGTTGGCAGAACTCGGAAAGCAGTTAGGTGAACTGCTAAGTGGTGGTCTCATCCGCAGCTCTAAAGCACCTTTCGGAGCTCCAGTTCTCTTCCAGAAGAAACAAGATGGGTGCCTCCGATTATGCGTCGACTACCGAGCCCTTAACAAAGTGGCAGTGAAGAACAAGTATCCCATCCCGCTCATCACGGACTTGTTCGACCAGTAGGGCAAAGCTAAGTATTTCTCGAAGCTCGACCTTCGGTAGGGGTAATGGCAGGTACGCATTGCTGAAGGCGACGAAGCGAAGACTACTTGTGTGACCAGGTATGGAGCGTTTGAGTTCTTGGTGATGCCCTTCGGCTTAACCAATGCTCCGGCCACGTTCTGCACTCTCATGAACCAACTATTCAAGTAGTATTTGGATAAGTTCGTGGTCGTCTACTTGGACGATATCGTCGTCTACAATCAAACACCTTCGGACAATTTTCAAGGTTCTCAGGGAGAACACCTTGTTCGTGAAAAGGGAGAAATGCTACTTTGCCCAAACTGAGATCTTATTCTTAGGGCATCGAATCGGTGATGGCTCCATTCGGATGGATAAGTCGAAGGTGCAAGCAGTTGCGGAATGGCGAACTCCTAAGAAGGTGCTAGAGTTGAGATCCTTCCTTGGTTTCGTCAGTTACCATCGACGCTTCATAGCGGGATAGTCGAAGCGGGCAACTCCACTGACGGAGTTGCTGAAGAAGGAGCAGCCTTGGAAGTGGTCTGACATATGTGAAATAGCATTCCAAGATCTGAAGGCTGCTGTTCTGGAAGAACCGGTGCTCAAATTGCTGGACTATGGAGAGCCCTTTGAAGTCCATACAGATGCTTCGGACTTCGCTATTGGGGGAGTACTCATGCAAGAGGGTCATCCGGTGGCCTACGAGAGCCGCAAACACAACGAGACCGAGCGGCGGTATCCAATGCATGAGAAGGAGATGACAACAGTGATCCATTGTCTACGAGTTTGGCGACACTACCTCCTCGGGTCGCGATTTGTGCTGAGGACGGACAACATCGCCCTGAGCTATTTCCAAACTCAGAAGAAGCTCTCCCCAAAGCAGGCGCGATGGCAGGACTTCCTGGCTGAATTTGATATGGCAATGGAGTACAAGCCCGGGAAGGCGAATGTCGTGGCCGATGCGCTAAGTCGGAAAGTGGAATGCATGAATGCCGTACAACTGGAGGGCAGAGGCCAAGCAAGTCAGTTGCACTCCAACTTCCTTTCCCGAATCAGGGATGGACTATATAGTAACCCCCAGGCAGTTATCCTAATGCAGCTCATCAAAGAAGGCAAGACACGACGATTTTGGGTCCAGGAGGGACTCGTTTACACAAAAGGGAATAGGGTTTATGTTCCCCGAGTGGACAATTTGAGGCGTGAACTCTTAAATGAGTGTCACGATTCCCTTTGGGCTGGACACCCAGGCATTCACAGAACGTTGGCTCTCGTGGAGAGGGCCTTCTACTGGCCGAAGATGGGGACTGATGTAGAGGAATATATTCAAACATGCCTTACTTGCCAACAAGACAAGGTGGAGCAGCGGAAGCCGGTGGGACTTTTGGAGCCGTTGCCCGTACTAGAAAAGCCGTGGGAGAGCATTTCCTTGGACTTCATATCAAGCTTGCCACTTGTAGGGAGACTCGGATCGATACTTGTGGTGGTCGATCGGTTTTCAAAGTATGCAACTTTCATTGCTGCTCCCCTACACTGTTCAGCAGAGGAGGCGGCCAAGCTAATGATGAAGGATGTGGTGAAGTATTGGGGAGTCCCGCACAATATCATTAGTGATCGAGACACTTGGTTCCTGGGACGATTCTGGACCGAGCTATTCAAATTGTTGGGGTCAAAGTTATACTTCTCTACAAGCCTCCACCCTCGGACGGATGGCCAGACTGAAAGGATAAACTCGCTCCTGGAGCAATATCTTCGGCACTACGTGAGTGCCAACCATCAAGATTGGGTGAAACTGTTGGACATTGCCCAATTCTCCTACAACTTGCAGCGGAGCTCTACATCCAACAAGAGCCCCTTCGAGATCATAACTGGACAACAACCGTCGACTCCACATACCATGGCTATTAGATATATTGGGAGTAGTCCGTCAGCTTACCATTTCGCAAAGGAGTGGCATCGAAATGCAGATATTGCACGGGCTTACTTGGAGAAGGTAGCAAAAAGGATGAAGAAGTGGGCAGACTTAGGAAGGCGACCGCAAGAGTTCAAAGTTGGCGATTTGGTGTTGGTAAAGCTCCAACCTGCATCACTCCAATTCTTTAGGAACAAAGTCCATAAAGGATTGGTGCGCAAGTATGAAGGGCCCTTCCCAATTATCAGCAGGGTAGGCAACGTCTCTTACAAGTTGCAACTGCTGGCGTGGTTCAAAATTCACAACGTTCTTCACGCCAGCAACCTAAAAGCCTACCACTCGGATCCGCAAGATGCTTCCCGAAGTGTTCCAACTCGGCTACCTCCCATCACAGCCTCCTACGAGAAGCGAGTTGAAACCATTCTGGCGGACCGCAAGATAAAGCTACCCAACGGAGCTGAGCAGACAGAGTACTTGGTGAAGTGGCAAAAGCTTCCCCGAACTGAAGCCAGTTGGGAGCCTGAAGACACCCTGTGACATGAAGAAGAAATCATCAACAACTACCAACAAGCGTCGACGAGGGCGTCGAAAGTTTAAGTGGGGGAGAATGTCAAGAACGGTCGTCACGCACTCGCAACAACTCTGTTCAACGAATCGTTCGTCGCTCACACCTATATGTACAGCTGCTTGACAGCATGTTTTCTCTTGGTTTCGGGTCATTTTGCTTGTAAAAATGTAAGTTCGAACAAGCTGCAGCGTTACAAAGCGACCGCTCACCGAACCAAGCAAAACAGCCCCAAAACAGCCCAAAACAGCTTCGTTTTCGCGTGCCGCGGGTTGATTTCTGGAATCTGCCTCCGCTCACCAAAACGTCAGCCATCTCAACCCCTTTGAACCCCCCGGGTGGCACAGGGTTGGATGGGGCTTCGGATATATACCGGGCGTTGAACACTCTTTGGCAAGTTCGCACGTTGCCTTGACGGGAACTTGTTGTCGCGCCCAGGACCAGGTGAGCAGCTGTTTGTGGGCTTGCAGCTGTTCGTTCAACCTTCTAAAGCCCTTGTTTTCCCCCTCTCCCTCTTTTCTCTTGTGCACGCAAGGTGCTCGCTGAATTGTTTGTAAAGCTTCCCCTTTTCGCGAGACGTCGGGACTTGTCCGTCGCTCGTTCTTTCGAACTAATCAACTTTCTCTTTTTACAGGTCCTTCGGGACCTGCGAGAGGTTACAAGTGGGCTGATCCTTATGGAGCAATATCGCAAGGGCAAAGTGTGACTTACGAAACGCAACCTAAGTTCGCGTCTTTGCCGCAAGGGTGACTCGCGACTTAGGCAACGTAAGCTAAGTTCGCGTCTTTGGCCGCAAGGGTGCCTCACGCCTTAGGCAATTCCAGCTAAGGCCATGACAGCCCCCAAGACACGCCAAGTCAGAATCCGTACGAAGGCACTGCTCGGCACGTCCACCACGCCAACCTGCGTACGACCGACCCACGTACAGTAATATAAAGACCTCTAGCCAGCATCTAGCCGGAAGGAGGGAGGAAAAAAATCAATGGATCACTCCACTGACTTGCTCGTCGGAGAGGCCTCGTCGGGATCACCCGACGAGGGCCATTTTTGCAGGAAAACGCGGCCACCTTACGAAGACGAGCTGCCAACCACTCGGGAATCGCCATCCAGTGCACAAAGGAGAGCAGCCAATCGGTCCGGATCCCGACCAACGCCAACCAGCACTCCTTCCCGAGGGCACGGCCACCTCACGAAGACGAGCTATCAACCACCCCGGAGAAGGAGAGATGCAGCTCGGCATACACGGTGCCCGGATCGGCACACCAAGGAATGCTGATCAACACCCCGTCGCGAGGGCCCGATCAACCTCGGCATCCAGCTCAGCCGATAGAAGAATCCCGACATTGACCCGTGGACCAGGCCATGCTGACTCACTAGCCACGGCACATTTGTTCACTAACATTTTGGCGCTAGAAGGAGGGCCATGTCGCAGGAGCATCCCGCGGGAGCTCTCCCCAAGGGAGAACCACCGACGGGTCATCCTTTTGTCGGGCCCGGAGATCAGCCCCTCCCCGTCCTTCGAGATAGGGGGATCCCGGCCTCGACGTCAGATCGCTACGGGCGCCCGTTCAACGACCCGGGGTTACCACCTCCCGGACTTATCACGGGACCCTCGGTCGTGTCACCCGAGGCGTTCCTCAGCCTGACCAAGCAAGTACAAGCGATGGCAGGGATGATGCAGACGCTCGTCCTACTCATTCCCCAAATCGTGCAGCTAGCAGCTCTCTCGATTGACCCGACCCGGCAAAGGCCGAGCAAGGAGCACGTTGGGACGGGAGACGCCCGAGACCAAACGACGGACCCGAGAGGTCCGCCCAAGCAGAGCATACCCGCACCCTACCGAGTCACACTACCCCACTTCGAGCTTGACACTGTATCGGCGGACGACTCGCTTAGGGCCCAATTGTCCCGGGTCAACCAACGTCTGGACGCGTTCTAGCGTGAGTTTCAAAAATCGCGGGGCGAGTCCAGCGAATGCAGCTTGGGCGGGTCCCCTTTCACTCAAGAAGTACAGGACAAGCTGGTACCTCTCAACTTCAGGCTGCCGACATTGGAGACATACGAAGGCGGCTCCGATCCCACGGAGCACGTCTTCGCATTCGGGGCTCAGATGGCCCTCTATGGTGTAACATCCCATTAGTTCCACATCGGAAGTGGGCAATGAGTATGATTGGCTTATAAGGGTCTGATAAGTGTACTATATTAACTCCCGCTTAAGCATTTTGGTCCGTGGTTGAAGGACCAAAAGGGAGTTATTGACCAGTTGGCTCATCAGACTCAAGTCGTGACATTTGGTATCAGAGCCGACCTAGCATTTGGGCAGGGTAAGAGGGCTCGAGTAGGAAAGGGCTACCCGTAGATGGAGTCGAGAACTCATCACAGCGTGGAGCCACCACTGAGTTAAACCTTACATGCACTATGCTAGGGTTCGATTTAACTCCCACTTAAGCATTTTGGTCCATGATTGAAGGACCAAAATGAAGTTATTGGCCAGTTGGCTCATCAAACTCGGGTCGTGACATATGGCAGCTCCGATGCATTGATGTGTCGGGCATTTCCGACCGCTCTAAGGGGACCCGTTAGCACTCCCTGCAAGGGTTGCTCCAGATCGCTCCCGACTGGCGACCCGTCAGCACCCCAGCTCGATTCCTGCCCGGGTCGCTCCAGATCGCCCCCGATTGGCGACCCGTCAACATCCAATTCGGAGCCGAGCTCACAAACTCGATCCCCAAACTCGATTCGGAACCGAACTTATACGGTCTCCAGGTCTGATTCAGAGCCGAATCTATCCACTCGACCCCCAGAACCAGCTCTTGTCCAAGTCGCGCTAAATCGCTCTCAATTTACGACCCGCCGGCACCAAAATCCAACGCTCGAGTCACATCTCGGCCAAATCCAACACCCTAGTCGCATCTCGACCAAATCCAACGTCCGAGCCACACCTCACAGCCAATCTTATGCTCGAGTCACATCTCGGTCGATCCAACGCCCGAATCACCGACCTAGTCCGTTAAATCCAAGTCGCTCCACGTCGACCCCCGACTCGCAGCCCATCAAGTCTCTAACCGAGCCGCCCCGGCTCGCTCGCCAACTTGCAAACTCAGCATCCGTAACTCCGAGCCGTTCCAAACCAATCATCCGACCTATGCCACGTCGTTTTCGCCACGTCGGTTTCGACATATCGGGCCCCTATGTCTCGATCGGCAAAGTCAATCCTGCCCGTAGCACGGGGTGCCACCCCTCTAAATCACCTCGTGACGAGTTAATCCAGCTTCCCCTTGTGAGTGATCAGCCTCACTCCGACTCAGGCATGCCGCCCGGCCCCTTAAGGACCCCGCGGCACGCCTTGGAGGGGAGGGGGAGTAGTGATACGATATATTTTGGCTCTCAAGACACGTCAGGACAGAATCCGTACTAAGGCACTGCTTGGCCTCGGGAACCCGAGACGACGCCGCCCCCAAGACACGCCAAGTTAGAATCCGTACTAAGGAACTACTCGGCCTCGGGAGCCCCGAGACGACACTGCCCCCAAGACACGCCAAGTCAGAATCCGTACTAAGGCACTGCTCGGCACGTCAACCTGCATACGACCGACCCACGTACAATAATATAAAGACCTCTAGCCAGCATCTGGCCGGAAGGAGGAAGAAAAAAATCAATGGATCACTCCACTGACTTGCTCATCAGAGGGGCCTCGTCGGGTGATCCCAACGAGAGTCATTTTTGCAGGAAAACGCGGCCACCTCACGAAGACGAGCTGCCAACCACTCGGGAATTGCCATCCAGTGCACGAAGGAGAGCAGCCAATCGGTCCGGATCCCGACCAACACCAACCAGCACTCCTTCCCGAGGGCGCGGTCACCTCACGAAGACGAGCTGCCAACCACCCCGGAGAAGGAGAGACGTAGCTCGGCATTCACGGTGCCCGGATCAGCACACCAAGGAACGCTGATCAATACCCCGTTGCGAGGGCTCGGTCGACCTCGGCATCCAGCTCAGCCGACAGAAGGCTCTCGACATCGACCCGTGGACCAGGCCGTGCTGACTCACCAACCACGGCACATTTGTTCACTAACATTATCATAGACCAGTAAGTTGACTTTGCATATGACACTAAATACAGAAAAATTAATGTGACGAAGGCATCCTCGGCAGAAAGATTAGGTGGCCCCACTGCACAAATCAGTTGTTTCCCTCAATATTTGTCGAAAATTATTTTGCAGCATAATATGCATATCATAATAGCACAGCCAGCAATTCCATGTTTCAGGTTACAAATACCAGTATAGAAGAACCATCTTCAACAACAATGCCAACATACTTTTATCAGGAAATCCCAATCTTTTTTTGTTTTCCGGATTGCATCATTTAATCGCATACCTCGCAGGGGATGAAACGGGCGATCCGTATCCCAACGCCGTGGCCGACTCGGGTGCGCCAGCAGCTCCACCATGTTCGGCAGCGAGGGAGAGCGAAGGGAACAGGTAGGAGGCAGGCTGCGGCTGGGAACCGGAGAGCCCGACCTTCTCCCCAAGGTCCTTAGGCAACGAGGACCATTTCATCGTTTTCCGCGATGACTGGAACATAGATGGTCCTCATCCGAGGCGCACCTCCCGATCAAACGCTGGATCCGATCCCAGCTTCTTCAGGAAACCTCCTTGTTCCCGGATACGGTGGCGGGGGAGAAGAACAATGAACAGAATGCAAGGAAGGGGGCCCCGATCTCGCTCTCTGCCCGCGAGGAACCAATCGGCCTCGGCTCGACAACGGAAACCTTTCAACGGCGGATAAGGTTTCGGTAGGGAGCAATTTGTTTCAGAGGAATGATCGCATTTGAAGCCCGGATTGAGGAGACGACCACCGAAACGAGTCTTCTCCCTCTCTCTCGGTCTATCGATCGTCTCCCTCTGTCAGAGACCCAAAGAGCCTTCTCTCTCTGTCTCTCTGTCTCTCTCTCTCACGTTGTCTTGAGAGTCGAGAGCGAGACCAAAACCGCCGTGTACCCGATGCCACGTACGAATGAAGCACGGCTCCTCGGGGACGAGGAAAGGACGTGCGGGCCTCGTCGAGGCCGGATCCCATCCGCATCCGCAGATCTTGCAATTCCCTAGCTCGCAGCCCACGTGGCGGACGATCGACAACGACGTGTTAGTGGCGGAGGCGTGGGTCTCTTCACGTGTTCGTTTAGTATCTCCGATGGCGCGAACGAGAGTTCGCTGACCATGATTTAAAAGGCCCGTAGAAAAAAATAAAATTATATGAATAAATTTCCCAAAAAAAATATTTTTTAGGTTTTTTCCAAAGGGAGTAGCCCTCACTTGTAGAATTTCTTAACAACATCTTTTTTACCTAAAGCCAGTCAGTTAATATATTTTTTTCTCTCTTTATTTTTCACATGGAATGGTCCAAATCGATTCCATTATAATATTTTTATATAAATTTTATAAAAATACTACGCTTATAATATTTTTTATTACTTTATAATATCTTTAATAATATCATAAAAACACTATAACCCAGTAAAAAATATTATAATATAGTGTTTTTACTATGTTAAAATATTTTTTTGGTATTATTGAAAACACTATAATGTAGTATAAAAATACGATCGATCCATAGAGAAAAAAATAAAGGAAAAAAGGGACAAGGTGATTAGGGATATTTCAGGCATCAGGTTAAAAAAAAAAGAAAAAAAAATTAAAATGAGGACACTTGTGATGAAAATCTCAAAAAAAATATTTTTTTTGGGGAGTTCCTCCCAACTATAGCAAATCATAAACATAGATCTTTAAAGTCATGTGTTCTTTGATAACGTAGCTGGTGATTTAATTTATTAATCTATTTTTATTACTCCCATTAATTGTACAACAATACCAATCGAAGTGGGGTTACAGCGAAGGCGACTGAAGCTCGCTGGGTCAAAACACAACCCAAAGACGCATCAAACAGAATGAATTCTACGCGTGTGAAGCGTCATCAAAAAGATTGGATCAATACGTGGTCAAATTGGAACCCGAAAGCTACGAGCTGCCCGAGAGAGGTGTAAAGGGTCGACTCGAACCCGTTCGACTGTGGCTAAGATCAATTTGGAGAATCTTGAGCGCCACTACCAACATAATCGTGTATAATATGCATGGTATGATGAGCCATGGCCAGAGAGAAGAGGGATGAAGGCCAAAGCCTGGCCCATATATGAAGTATCAACATGAGATCCTCCTTTTCTTTGCCATTACTCTCTTTGCGGTAACAACAATGAGGAGTTGTGTGATGTTGTCTCCTTATCATAATGATCGAGACATTGGTTGTCATTTACTTGCATATGAATGTTTTTGCAGTACATGTGTACTTTTTGTTGTCTCTTTTTCTCATAACATGCATCAGCCCAAAAGATCGTTTTCAGATCTACCATTGTCGACCATCTCCCACATGACAGCCACGTGAATTTAAGATGCATCCTCAATCTTTTTTGTTGAATCACTTTCTTCGCTCTAGTATATTCTCTCATTGTGCAATAGAAAGATACAGTAAGCTCTCTGCTCTATTTGCTTGCAGTGCGTTGCCTATCAAAGTTGTTCTCACATATAATGAGACATCAACTACACGGAGTCCAGATTACATTGCATAGCATGAGAGACTTAAAAGTGTTCTCCTGTTGTGGGATTCGGACAATGCTTCAACTCTGCAACATCTCTCTTTTCCTGTACTATCCAGTTTGTACCAGATCTCTTCGCCACCATCTCCCATCTCTGTACAATTGACAAGACTTAGCGAGACTTATCAGTCGTCCACTATGGAAACGAGTGATGCTCCTGCCAGCTTTATTGCGATGCACATGCATGAGCTTTTAGCATGTGGGTCTGGTTTTAACACCTTCTCACAGAGAGAGAGAGAGACGGAGAGAGAGAGAGGGAGAGAAAAGGCTGTTCATAAACAAAGATAAAAGTACACTGAGGGAAAAGTAATCACTTTCCGATTCATCTTGTGAAAATCATTAGTGTCTAAAGCTACTCTTCCTTTTTTTTTATTACTTTTTGATGAACACATTCCTATTATTCTCGATTCCACATCTGTGCCACATCCAAATTTTAAAGTCAGGAATCTATTCCATACCCACGCCATATGCTAGCAGGAATCAAACAGTTGTGACATCTCATTGATGCAGAAGAAAAAGGCTCTTACACTCTATCGGCTTGCATAGTTAACATCACATTCAAATGTACTATGACAAATGAATGTTGTTGGCAATAGAAAGGAGGAAACTATTAAACAAGAGCAGAAGCTGAGTGATGCTGAGCCTCTTCCCGACAAACAGTCAACGCAGTAGTAGGATATGCAGTCGCATGTGACTGCCAACTAATTCCTTACTTAAATGGCTCATTAGTTAATTTTTGTGCTGCTCGATGCATCTTTCCTCGCAGGTATTGAGATGGAATACTTTTGACACACATTCTCTTCCTTCCTTTTGGATTAATGTGGCAGAGCTCCCCCTGTCATTAGCGGATAATGCAATCTTATGAAGATCTGCTCCAAATAATGCCAGATTGAACTGTCCAAGTGATTTTGGAGTGAGCAGCTAGATCGAGTCTCGCGATAAATAACATGAGAGACAAAGATTTGAGTCACGGAGAAGGTAACTCTAATTCGAGAGATTGAAACCATAGAATCGATATAAACATGACAGATCCAGACCTTTCTCCTTCGAGTAGTACCGGCACTGGTTTGGGATCATCAGCCCCAACTGCAGGTACAGGGTGAAAAAGTTGAGGCGGCCTCGGTCACTGTAAGCCAATGATGGGATGAACTTTACGTAAGTTGCTGACAACCAGAACTTGCTGTCCACACTGATCCACAGCATGTTCATGGCTATTTCCTTCACATGGCTCTCTGGCCCCTTCCTTAATCCTCACACTGTACACTTACCAGAATAACCTTGCTGAATCCCATCATTACTTCACCAGCAGAGAAGGCATCTTGGAAGTGGAGTGCTAGTTATTCTTGTAGAGAATCATGGGATCACTCTTGTAGAGGCTGGCAGCAAGTGGCTTGCAATGGAAATCCTGCTTCATAAATAAACAAGACCGCAGTTGAGTCCACGACCAGAAGAGATGGTGTGAGATTGGCAAAGGAAAAGGAAAATGGGATTGGAGGTACAATATGCATACCTTGTTAGCTATCGGAGATCAGAAAGGAAGAAGGATGAGTTGTTCAGCTAGAAGAAATTAGAAACAGATGTAAAAGCTCTAGATGCCATCAATATTCATACCTTGTCTCATCTAGCTTTCCCAAGCGAATGACTCTTGACCCCTGCTCCTAGTGGTTGTACATGAGAAAATGGGGAAGGCAGGCAGATGGCTCAGGAACTTCTTGACGGGGAAGAAGGATGCAAATAAGGAGAAAGCAGAATCTTCATCTCCATTGCCAACCAAGACTCGGTCAGTTCCAATCTCGGTGCCTGCTCCTAAGGAGAAAAAGAGATGGAGTTTTCGGAGATCAGCATGTCCAGGGAAGAGCTTGGGTTCCCCAGAGTTGAGCATAAGCGCGCCGGTTCAGGGGCTATCGGAGGCCGAGATTGAACAGAAAAGGCATGCAATGGCTGTCGTAGTGGCCACGGCTGCCGCTGCCGATGCTGCTGTAGCTGCTGCGCAGGCAGCAGCAGCTGTAATTCGGCTAACAACTGCTTCCACCAAACAAAAAACCAGCGCTGTCGAGGAAGATGCAGCTGTCAAAATTCAGTCTGCTTTCCGTGCATATTTGGTACTTCTCTAATCTTTTCAAGTTCCTGTTGGGTTTCTCTGTTCAAAAGAAGAACAACTGTGTCATTGAACTATAAATTATCTCATAAACAGAAACCAAAAAGTGACAATCTAGAATGAGAAATAAAGGGGATACAAACTGATGCATGCCATAGCTTCCTTAATCTGCAATTAGCTTAAGAAGTAGGACCAATCTCGTGAATCCATCAATAACAGCAGAGATACATCATAAGCATTAAACCAGCAACATCTTTGTAGTTTAAAAAAAAAATCTTCTCCATAAAACCAAGATCAGTCGAGTTCAAGTAAACAAGATGCATATAATTCTGCATTATATGTAAGATCTAGGCTAAAATTTATGGGAATTATGACGGTAGTAAAAGATAATACTAATGTAACAGAATCAAATCTTACTGCAGGCTAGAAAAGCTCTATGTGCATTGAGAGGCCTGGTAAAGCTGCAAGCTCTGGTGAGAGGTCACCTAGTAAGGAAGCAGGCTGCTGCTACCCTTCTCCGCATCCAGGCTCTGGTGACAGCTCAAGAGCGAGCTCGAGCCCAGAGGATCCGCATGGCTGAAGAGTCGCATGTTGTCCCACAGAGGCAGTCCATCCACAGGAGATCACCTCAGCACCCACGATCTAGACAATCACATGTAAGTCAAATCCAATGCCTGAATCTACTAACAGAGAAGAGAGTGACAAATGCATTACTAAACTCATTCAAAAACCAATTTTCTAGATCTACCATTGTTAATGAAAAACATTAACATGCCTGTAGGATATGGATAGAAATGCTGAAGAGAACATTAAGATTGTGGAGATGGATCTTGGTGGACCGAGAGGCAATACAAAGAGTAGATACAGTTATTCAATCACAGAAACTGAAGCAAAAGATCACAGGTTTTCTGGATATTATGGCCATGTCCATACACCTTCCAAGATAGTCCAATACCAACAATTCTCACCTGCTCCATCTGTCTTGACGGAAATGAGCCCTAGGACTTACAGCGGACATTTCGAGGATTTCTCGTTCGCGACAGCACAGAGCAGTCCACAGTACTTATCAGCTATTTCAGTGCCTGATCCATCACACTCTTGTGATTATCCCTTTCCAAACTACATGGCCAACACTGAATCTTCAAGAGCAAAGGCAAGGTCACAGAGTGCACCACGTCAACGAACTGATACAATCGAGAGGCAAACAAGCAGGCGGAGACCATCAGTGGATGGAAGAAACATTCCTAGAAGCATAAAAATGCAGCGATCATCTTCGCATCTCGGCATGACGGCCAATGGGTATCAGTATCATCCTTGGTCTATCAAGCTAGATAAGTCCAACATGTCCCTCAAAGACAGTGAATGTGGATCAACGAGCACAGTGCTAACAAATATCAATTACTGCCGATCATTGGCAGGGTTTGAGGTACATATTTACAAATGTCAACATAATCTCTTTGATCACATTTAAGATTGGTCTTTGTTTCAGGAAACACTATCTAATATGCCATAAATTTGTGCTTCCAGGTTCACAGAAACAGGCACTGATTCTATTTCTGACCATCTCAATTGCTATATGAAATGTGCAAAGCGCCAAAGATTGAAGCCGCAGACATTCAGCATTTGGCTTCTCAAGAACAGTAGAAGACTAGTGTCAAGAAGCTACTGAGACATAGAATTGCAATTTTTTCTTCACATGTAAATGTGATTAGAAGCCATCTACATGCTATTTCTGCTTATTGTGTACTTCATGTGTCTTGCTGTAAGTGGGTGTTAAGAGAATGACAATTTAACTAAAATTATGCTGATTATTTGTAACTATATTGAAAGCTCAAACTGATTTTGACCTCCATATTCAAAGTGGATGATGACAATCGGTGATTATCAACAGACCATGGAAATACAAATGAACTGGTCGTCATTCATTAGATAATGAAGTACAGGAATGGCTCAAGTTGTGTCCAATAGCCTAGAATGAGTCACCTATCAGCAACTGTCATGTCAAAATGATATGGGACAGTTACAAAGAGATAGCTGTTGCTTCAAACTTGTAATATTTTATAGTTTGGAAGAAAGAAAACGAAAATTAAATGATCAGCAGCCAGGTTGCTGACATAAAGACAACAAGAGAGGACTCTTGTGATGATGAAACAGTGATCAACAAGAAATGAACATACGGTATACAATAAAAGACATGAAGAATGTAGGATCCTACTTCAAGCTGGCTGCAAGGAGATGACAAAAATGTTCCTGCTTAAATTTCTCTATCGCTACAGGCTTGCCAGCAGAATGACAGATAAAGCAAAGCTGATCTCTAGATGAGATATCAGTTGCTTGCCCACCGACCCTAAGCATGAATCTTGCAGCAGAGACCAAATTCTTCATCATGTCAAACAATTGCAAATATGGATCTCACGTGGCTACACAGTAGATGAAAATAATCTTCTGACTTGCAAGAAAGCATAGATACCTGTGATGCTAGCTAGAACCAAGGGATACATTAGCCCTATTGTTGTTATTACAGAGTTTATAGGAAGAATACCTGTTAATTCTGTCTTCAGTCAAACTAATTAAGATGGAACGTAATTGAGCTAAATTTCTTTATGGATTTTTTTTTTTTTTGCGATGTTCTCTTTAGAAAAAGTACAACTATTTGAAACTGCTCAGCCCGTAATACTTTGCTCTGAAGCCACCACAATGGCCCAACATATCTATGCTAGATGATTCTCAAAATTTGTACATCAGAGTCCTTAAACCTATAGATATATGATTTCCAAAATTGTTATCATCAGACTCCTTAACCTATTAGACATAGGATGCACTACTGCATTGTAATTGCCTTCATTTTTGTAAAACCACTTAAAGATCATTCCAGACTGGTAACTTGTGCATACTGTAAATGCAAAGGAAGGAGAAAGATAATTATATACCTATGCTGATCGTCGACCCAACAACAGCAGCTGCAACTCATAATATCCAAGCTTCTCAAAAGTGGTACATCAGACTCCTTAAACCTATTAGATACAGGATTCTTAAACTTGGTGTCATCAGACTCCTTCAACCTATGAGATAGGATTCTCTACTGCGTTGTAATTGCCTTCCACCATTTATGTGAGACCACTTAAAGATAATTCCAGACTCGTAGCTTGTGCATATGGTGATTGCAAAGCAAGAAGGAGACAACCTTATCCAGATTCTTAAAGTAACAAAACTAATTAAGTCAATGCCGCTTGATCTTGGAAGTTGTAACAATAATTAAGTTACCCTTAACATATTACCCAATCACTGAACCCTAAACAAAAAACCCCAATACCCAAAATCGCTTTGTGTGACCAGAAGATGTTACATGAACAGCATTTCCAGTGAGAGGACACATCACAGCGTAGGAAATCTCAAGAATTCTTGCTAAGAAAAAGTTCTGCATCGAAGCCTAGCGTACTACAATGACTAATTTTAGTCAAATATACTTCGGAAAAACCTATAGTGACGATAAAATCCCACGTGCAGTAAATCAAACAGAGAACTCTGCGTGCTGGATAATCGAAAAGCGGTCACCTTGGGGGCTTGGGCACGCGCAATCCCTGTAACCTCGAATCACGTGCTTTCGGGAGAGAGGAACGGGGAATCAGCCCCGAGCGAGGAAGAGCAACCTGATGCACCAGGCTGGTGCGAGCTTTCCGAGTGGAGACGGAGAAGGAACAGGGGAGGAGGAGCCAATAAGAGGCCGCGTCCAATGGGTCCGTTCAGCTAAAGGCCCATTATGACTCAAGGCCCATTTATGACCCTGCGTACACTTCCCATCTCCAATATATATATATATATATATATATATATATATATATATATATATATATATATATATATATATATATATATATATATATATATATATATATATATATATATATATTATGTAGTCAATTTGTAAGAAAAACTCTTCTTTTTAGCTTTTTCCGAAAAGTATCTCTCAATTCCTTAATAGTATTTTTTTTCCCTATATCTAAAATACCGTAGCCACCTATCTTTTTTTTTTTCAATGAATCAATCCAATTATAATATTTTATATTATATTATATTATTTTTAATAATATTATAAAAATATTATAATATAATATAAAATATTATAATATAATTGTTAGAATAAATTTTGATTGTTTGAGTTGGAAGCTAACTTGGATTCAACATGGTTCTTCTTTGAGTGAGTCTCAAGATGAAACTTTTCTAAGTTGAATGTTCGACAATGTCTCTTTGATACTTAATTCAATAATCTAATCGGATGAATTGGATTGAGTTTATTGTGTGTCTCTTGGGTATACCTATGTAGCTCCTTTTATAATGAGTGCTTAGGAGCAATATTACATAATTTTTATGACAACGAAAGTATAAAAATTAGCCATAACCACCTATCAAACCATTATATTCATTTGTTACACTAATCAAAATTGCCATCAACCAATGTTAGACTATTATGCATATTCATCACATTGTTTGCATGATAATTATATAGATCGCCTGTACTCATTTTTCAATTATTATTTATATGATACAGTTACATGAAGTTGAAGTAGTGACAAAATGTTGCTTAAATTGCTCCCACATATCGGTTAGATGGTTTGACCATGTGGAGATGAGGTATCAAACATAGAATGATAGTGTTGGCATATAGTGCTGAGGGATCAGTCATATAATTTTCACCATAACACATGCCTCCCCACTTCCCGAATTGAGAAGCATAGTGGAAATTGGTCTGGTATTGAGAGGTGTGAAGTCTCACTAGGAGGGGACATGATTACTTCTTGGCCATCACTTCATAATCTCTACATGTGGTTGAACGTTGAGTCCTTTCCTCTTTCGCCACTTTCTTATCTACATCCTTTATTTTCTCAGTAATTATTGATTCCATAATGATGTGGCGGTTGGCCTCTTCCCAAAAGTTTTAAAAAAATCACCATGAGTTTTGAGTGATAACTTTATAGAAAAACTTTAAAAGCTGGAGATCAATGATATACGCATTGATTAGAATAGAGGGGGTTGAGTTAGTGATCAAATGAACCTCGTCGTTGAATCTCCTCATATAATTCTCTTAGAGATTTCTTTTCCTCCTAACGTGTATGGCCAAAAAAGAAGTTGTGGATTTTTTTTAGAGTTTATAGCCGATAAAACTAAATTCAAACTAATTTATCCAACTATCCAAAAGAGGAGATTAGCTTAAGGAGGAGCTTGATAAACCATTCCTATGCCACTCCCCTAAGAGTTGTAAGGAAACTTCAACATATAAGAGAGTCTATAGTCTCATAGAGGGTCATCTATGAGGTAAACATCATAATATGTTTTAAGGGGTCAGATTTTCTATCATAAATGTCCAATAGAAAGTTTGAAGCCTTGAGGGATCGATTATTTACTTATATTTTTTTTATAAAAGAGATCTTAAGTATGAGTGTATCTCTAGCTACTTTCCTTGCTTTATTTCTCTAGGAATATCCTTCAACTATTGATCCATTTTATCAGGATAGCCTTAAATCTTAGCTGGGAGGTCGATCGATTAAGCGATCAACTCATTCATGAATTTTGGTTTCAATGGAGGAATTAAATTTTGAGCTAACGGCGGGGAGTGCATCTTTGATGATACTTGGGCCTAAGCCACGCAAAACTTGACTGCTACGTTGGGAATAGGAATTAGTAGTAGAAAAAGAGTCATGATTAGTAGAGCTAATGCAGATGGGGTTTGATGGGCAAGTTGTGGAAGGTAGGGAGACTCTTTTAATTAAATCTACATTTGTTGGATTAGGATATGAAAGATTTTTATAGGAATAATCAGGGTTGCAGGAGTTATGGGAGGTGGTTGGATAAAGAATGAGTCTTGGAAAAGCCATCGGAAAAGGTTAGGGTCTGGCATGGGGAGAGAATTCAGATTGACTAACATTCTAGATTGCCTTTGGTTTGGGATCGTTAAAACCAGAAGATTCGACAAGAGAGCATTCGGAGCTGTTAGAATTAGTTCATTCAAATTCGAGGGATTAAAATCCTTTGGATTCATGGGCTCATGAGTTTTTCTTGAGACATATAGGTCGGCCCTCCTTTTAGTGTAATTTGTTAGAGTCAATTTTGATTTTTCAAGCAAGAGGTTAACTTAGATTCAACCTGATTCTTCTTTTAACCTATCTCAAAGTGAAAACTCTCTGAGTCAGACATTTGAACCTTATAAAAATTATGTCATGAGTATTTTTTACAATACCTCTCCGATGCTTAAGTCGATAATCGAGCTGGATAAGTTGGATAAGTCAGACATAGATTGTTGTGTGTCCCCTAGGCATACTTACATGGTTCTTTTTATAGTGGATACTTGGGGGGCTATTACGTTGCTTGTATGATATCAAAAGCAAAAACTAACCATAACTGCCCTTCATTAGTGTCGAACCATTATATCAATTTGCTATGCTAGTCAAAATCGTCATCAAATAGCGCTAGATCATTACGCCCATTCATCATTCGATTTGCACGATAATGGGTGTGTGAAGATCGTTTTTATTCATTTTTCAACTAACACTTATAGGATACAGTTACATAAAATTAAGATAGTGACAAAAGATCATTTAAATGACTCTCACATATCAGTCAAATTGCTCGACCATACGTAGATGAGGTGTTAAAGATAAAATGGTAGTATTGGCATATAGTGTTAAGGATTTGTCATGTCATTTACATCATAATAATATTAAAATATTACATCATAGTGTTTCTAGTATTACTGAAAATACTATAACATAGTATTTTTTATCACATTATAATATTTTTGTATTATCAGAAATATTAAATATAATATAAAAATATTATAACTAGATTGATTTACCCTATGAATTGGTTCATAGGAAAGGAGGACAAAGGGATAGGTAGCTAGCTCACTCTTAAATCAAGAGTATTATAGATATTAAATAAAAAAATGATATTATTAGAAAATTAAAAAAATGGAGACTCGAGAAGAGAGAAACTTTTCCAAAAATTCAACTATATATATACTATTTTCATATAAAATACTCATATTTTAGGTATTTCCCAAAAGGTATCGCTTTTTTCAAAATAATAACTTTAAATTAAAAAATCCAAAATATCCGTTAAAAGTTTTTTGCCAAATTTTCTCACCTATTTTTTATTAATTTTTAATTGTTATGGTATTTTCATTTAGTTTGTTTATAGTGTTTTTTAATTGCATTAATAGTATTTTATTAATATGATAAAAATACCATAAACAACATTGAAAAACATTATAGGTGATATCATATGATGCCTCATTGATTATCATTACTCATAAATCATTATAATATTATATTTTTAGACTTATAATTAGTTTGATTGAGGTCAAGAGTCTATTTAGATAATTTATTATATTTTTAATAAACTTTATTATGCTTTTATTGTGGTGATCAAAACACTATAATAAGCTAAAAAAATTGAGAGATAGCTTAGATATTTTTTTAATCAGGAGTCTTATTTAAAAAATAAAAAAATAAAATGTGAGTACTGATTGGAAAAATATCAAAATATGAATATTTTCTTTATATATATATATATATATATATATATATTCTCTCTCCTTTTGAGCAACAAAGTTGAAGGATTCTGATCACATATGTGGCTGAATTATATTCTTCAGGGACAAAGTAATCTTGAAAGGTCAGATTATGTTAAGTACGAAGTAGTCTTGGCTTGTCCGCTCAGTGTCTTGTTCTCCCCATCACTTACCATCTTCTCACTGATTCCCATGGCCTACACTGTTCATCATGTTATGCGCCTAAGGGACTGCAACAGTGTCACCACCTCTCAATGCGGGACCAGCCATTATACTTCACATCTCTGCCACGGATTCCATCTGGCTTCTGCTCAGACGCCAAAGGGAAGCATGTTCGTGTTGCATGCACACGTCTTAAAGCTCACAAAGCTCAATTATATGATCCATTTTCTTCACTTCATTGCCAAGAGCTGACTTTAGATCGTTCATGTACCCAATGGGTGGATGATATAGAGCATGCCCGCGTTGGCTGTTGGCCCGACGACCGAGCTAGCTCCATTGATCACGGGGTCTTCTCTCCTCCCACTATAGCCACCTCCATTGTTGATGCGCGTGCGTAAAAAAGGTGGCTTGATGTGTGTGTCTCCCTGTAAAGGAGGGGCCTTTGGTGAACCCACAATACGAGTGGAAGTTCCTCCCCTCCTCGTGTTCCTTAATTCTCTCAGAACAGTCACAGTGACCGGATATAGAGTGAAGCATCCCATGATTGCAGCATAGATTTGTGCTCATGATGGAACAATTAATGTACTTCTCTTTCTAGAGCTATAATTGATGTGACTAGATCAACTGATGAATTGAGTACTCCTCTTGCTTTAAGCTTGTGCAAGCAATTATTGCCCAACTCAGAGGTGGGAAACTATTGTTTAGATACGAATCGAATCCTTATAGGTGGACACGTTTCCCACTAAGGATCATGTCCTTGCTCTCTTAGGGAAAGTGGGAAGTGAGTGTGGAGGGAGAGGTTGAAACTGGCTTCGTTCTACATCTCACTCGTTTCCTGGGGGAGGTTTTACTCAGCTTTTGGTTTATCCAATCATATTAGCAGCTCCATTATTGTGGCTATCACTATAACTTACCCTTGCATGCATATCATGCTATGTATATCTCGAAGGAGCCAGTAGCCCAATGTGCTTTCTTTCTTTTTCCATTCACCTTTTGTGATATAGTGGATATCAACAAATCTAATGACCAGTTCAAAAAGCATGTCAAAAAGGAAGAGAAGCACTAATCTACAGTGAAGATAAAACTCGAAAGGTCATATTCATGTTCTTCTGCCACTTGATCAGCAGCTTTGATCTGAGGTAGGCATTATTTTGTTGCATCAAGTGGAGCAGTAATAATTAACCAAGAAGCACTTATCTGAGGCAGCCATCACCTACAATTGTCCCAATGAAGCATGTGTTGCTGCAGCAGTTTGCCAGAGGATGAGAACGAGCAATCCGGCTTTCTGGCAATTCACTTCAAGGGACATATAATAATCACCAAAAACAACCAGTAGGTGCAGTCACAAAAACCTAAATGCATATATTCGAGAGAAAGGTCAAAGAGGACAACTTTACTGAAGAAACTGTCCGTTCCTTTTGGCATGAAGAACAATGTTGTGTCACCCATGGCCAAGATCTCGACACTGATCGAGTCTCTGCATGTTGCCTTTTCACTGCACCCATTATCTTCTCTATCATCTTATTATTGGTTTTTACCTAAAACTCGGAGAAGGGAAAGAGAATAATAGACGGACTTTAAACTATGTTTTGGATTGATGCAATTTAATTTTTAAAACAATGAAAAGATCTATTATATTCTAAATAAATCTTTTCATCCTAATTTATTTATTTAAATCTAAATCTTTATCTTTTACTTTATCTAATCTTAATTATTTAAATTAATCTTAATATACTCCCTTAATTCAAATAGTTGTAACTTAAAGTTATCTTCAAGGTAAAATTTTTCTTTTACTAAAGTTTTTGTGAATATATCGACAAACTCGTCTTCGGTATTGCATCCAATATTTTTACATCTTTAACTTTTTTTTTAAATCTTTAGGAATTATTTATCTTCACTTTTCTCAAAAGACTCATGAGAGCTATTTTTTTTTAATGTTTGATATTTTTTAACTTGTTACCCTTTTGAATGTTTATAAGTTATCATCCTCATTTTTATTACTGCTAATGCTCTCTATTTTGGTAGCGGTAGATAAGAAAAAATCTAAAACTTCTTGTTTCTTTGATTTCTCATTGCTTTTATTAGAACTTTCATCAACTTTAATTTTATTCTAAGACATCATCTTATTAGTTTGAATTTTGAAGAGTTTGTCGTGTGAGATAGTTTGTATAGACCCATAAAAATTTAGATAATCAAAACTTTTATATTATAATGTCAATTCATTTAACAATAGCATCTAAGTAGAAATCTGAAAATAATAAAGGAAACATTTTATTTTTTGTCATCCTCATAATTACTATCAATTTTTTAATTTTATTATCATAAATCAAGCATTTTTCATCATTAAAAATAACATAATATCCTTTTCTCATTAATTTCCCTATACTAATGAGATTTTATTTTAAAATAGAAATAAACATTATATCATTGATAATTTTTTTCCAGATTTAGCGTTCCTTTTTCTTCCACTTGAATCTTATTGTCATTTCCCATCTGTACTATTAATTTGACTAAATTATCAAGCCTTTGGAACAAACTTCTCCCTTATCTATTACTGAATCTACTATCAAAAACCAAACATGCTATAAAAAAAAATTATCCTTTTTTCATCATTATTTTTCTCATAATTTGTTTGATTTCTATTCCAATAATTTTTTTCAAGATGACCATTTTTTTTTCAATAAGATTATAGAGGAACATTTTGGATTTTTATTTTTGTACTAGTAATCTTTTTCAATATGTCTAATTTTTTTGCAACAAAAACATCCGACGGGTTTCTTTGTTATCTTCGTTCGTGTTCCTCTAACATTTATTTGATCGATCATAATCTTTACTATTTTGATCTCTCCCTTAAGATATGACTTCTAAATTTTTAATTTTAGTCTTTCTGAATTTTTATTTTTAGTCTTTCAAATATATCTTCATTAAATAGCATGTTATGAAGTTATATATAAAGATCTATTTATTTTTTATTCATGAACTAAAAGGGAACCTATTAATTCATAGATAATGTACTTGTATTTTTAGCTTCTTCTACAGCGGTAGAAATCATATCAAATTTTAAAAATAAACTATCATATCCCGGATTTATAAAAAGAATAATAAATTAATATTTTATTATTCATAATTTACATAATAAACTTCCTATTTTTTTAATTTTGAATTCAAATCATTATCTTTATAATAATAAATATTCTATTAACTAGAAAATGATCATATTTTCTTAGTAGGGTCACAAGTTTCTTCCACCCAAGCTTCAGATATATTACACAGTAGTAGATTACTCTGAAAATAAATATAAGATAAAAACATATCAGCAACCACACATATTGGTAGGAACATCAGAAAAATCATAAAAATAATCTTTAATATTCATAAAATATAAACAAATATCAATAATTCAATAAGAAAATATATCGATTTATCATAAAACTTATGCATAAGAAAGACGATGATAATTTCTTCCATAATAAACAAAATCATATAGCAGTCACATGCAACACATACATAATAACTATATAATAAAGACGTACATCACACCCGATAGTGCACTCTCCTGGATGAAGAGGCATACTCTATGGGATTGATTCCTCCCAACAATAGATGGAGATAATCCATATCGTACTCCCAACAGTAGATGAAGTGGTATCCCCCCCTGCCCAAGTGAGGACACGTTCCTCCCAATAGCAGATGGAGGAATCATCTAACCATCACGTCTGATGGCCCGCTAATCCCCGAAGGGAATCGCCATACCTACCCTCGGCAAGGGATACATAAATATCAATGATCATTCGTTTACACTCATCTATTCACTTACACATACATCAAAAATTTAATATGATTAAATATTATGAGAGACTGTACTTGATGTAAATATGCTAAACTATGTTCATTGGTGGCTCCGCACTATGATGGGCTCGTATCTCTTTTCATTGGTTGCGCTCCTAATATGAACTACTAGTCTAGTCACATCTACTATATGATACTAATCATATCAATATCATAAACATAAGAAAATAGAAAACCTATAGTCATTTTCAAATGACATCTTCAGATAAAACCTTTAAATTCATCAAATCATAAAGGCATGAAACATCAATCTCTCAATAGTCCTCAATCAACTAAAACCCTAATTTGAATAACTCAATTGACTTAAACCAAACTCAATTCGATTATGGTCTAACCGAAACAACCTTAAATCCTTATAGAACTAGTCTAGAATCACCTTAGACCGGTCTAATTTAGATTTGATTGATCTCGATTAGGTTAAATAGGTTTAAACTAGTCAAGTTAGTCTGGAATCACCCTAAACCGACTTTAACTAATCAAACATATCTGATTTAGTCAATTAATAAGCTTAAACCAATAGGGAGAAAATTGGACTATGTCGTATAGTGTTAACCCAGACCGAACCAACCCACCTGAGTCTTGAACGGGTCACATACACTGCATATACTTATTCCAAGTACTAGGTTGAGTTGAGGTACGACGAGCTATATAAAAGAAGTGACGATATGTCTAATACAAATCGCGTAGCTGAGCAGGCTTAACTTCATGGACTAGGCTAAACCT
The DNA here is from genome assembly GCF_036884655.1 of Musa acuminata AAA Group. Lineage (NCBI taxonomy): Eukaryota > Viridiplantae > Streptophyta > Magnoliopsida > Zingiberales > Musaceae > Musa > Musa acuminata. The sequence continues at coordinate 31,503,084 of NC_088329.1, read as the reverse complement.
CACTTATAAGTTGGGCTAAGCTTTACCATTGAACTAGGTCATGTTTGGCTTGCGAGTTGGTCCTAGACACATGAGTTGGGGTCGTATCTGATCACATAAATTGGGTTGTACCTAGCTACATGAGCTGGCCCATGCTTGGCCACATGGTTGGGTCGTACCTTACCATATGAGTTAAGTTATATATGGCCACATGGATTGGATCGTACCTAGCCACATGAGTTGGCCCATGCCTAGCCACATGGGTTGGGTCATATATGGTCATATGGACTAGATCGTACTTAGTCATATGGGTTGGGTCATGCCTGACAACATGGGTTGGGTCATACCTTACCATATGAGCTGGCTCATATCCGACCACATAGGTTGGGTCATGCCAAGTCACATGGGCTAGGTTGTACTTGGTCACATGAGCTAGGTCGTACATGACCACATGGGCTGAGTCGATCCAGTCTGACAGATTAACTTGACTTAAGTCGGATCCAAATTAGACTCCTCTTATCAAATTAGATTTCAATATTTAAAATTATTAAAGAATGACTCAAATACATTAATAAAAATTTTAAATTCATAATCTTAAATTTAAAACTAATTAATTATAAAAATTCACATATAATTTTTGAAACATAGATATATCTAATTAAATAAATTAGAACTATTATGCTAATCTAAAAATAAGAATTAAATTAATATTAAATTTCACTTAAGCTTAAGAGATCAATATAAATCAAATAATTATTCTAATATCATAAAATAATTATCATTATTTACTAATCATGAATTTCGAAATTAAAACATCATTATACATAAAAAATTATAATAATCTCAACATTAAGATTTCAAAATATAAATCAAAACTAATTAAAAAAGAAATGATCCTATATCTCTTTAATTATCTCTTCCTCGATATCATCTCCTCAGGAAGTCCTCTCCTCGATCCTCCCATTGTTAGACTTAGTGGGGAATGGTGGAGAAGTAGCCCCTTTATATAGAAGAAGATGAGATCTCCTCGAAAGGTAAGTAATAATTTAATTTTTATTTTTAATTTATTTTTCTTTTACTTTCACACATAAAGGAAGTAATATAATATTCATTTCTTATAGTTCACACACAAAAATAAAATGTAAACTATTTCTTTCCTAAATATCAAATCACTCATTAGGAAATAAATCAATTAATAATTTAATTGATCAGTAGAATTCCTAACTTATCCATGTGATTAAGGAAACTAAATTTAATTATTTCCTTAACTATAATACATAGATATATAAGTTAATAATAAAGCAATACATTATTTATAGTAATTAATTTATGTTAAAAAAGAAACTATTGGTGATTACATAAACTCTGTAAAACCTTTTCTACTACAGTTTGATTCATAATTGATTATATTTTTTAGAAGAAATTAATGATAAATTCAGAATCTTTTATCATAAAAGTTTCAAATTCATATTGAAGAATTTGAAGCCTTAAATTTGTTACCTTATTTGTGCCTCCAAAGACACTTTTTAATATTTTCCAAACTTTTGTTGATGTTGATGCCATCATGATTTGGGGAAATAAAGGCTTATCTATTGCTTATTGTAGCATGTAGAGGGCTCTTACTTCTTTCTTTCTATATATTCTCATTCATCTGATTTTTTTGATCATTAGTAATATTAGGATCTTATAAATCATACTTAACCAAATCATCTTCTACTAAATTCATAATCCTTATAAAATAAATAAATTTTTTATCTTAAAAACTTAAAATTGATAATTATCGCCTTTGAAGATAGGAAGAAGTTGATTAGAAATACATACTCCAATGATTACAATCTTCTTTGTTCTTATTTTTTGATCTACTAGTCTTCCCTTATTTTTTAATCAATGTACTCATATTGATATTTTTCGAACCAGGCTCTAATATCACACTGTTGGCTAAGAGAAGGGGAAGAGAATAAATGAGCAAAATTAGGAATATTTTCAATTTATAGTGCTTTGAATTGACCAAGAACTTTTATTTATATTGACTAAAAGATAAAGTATAAATTTTTTAAAATAATAAAAAATCTATCATATCTCAAATAAAATTTTTCATCTTAATCTATTTATTTAAATCTAAATCTAAATCTTTTATTTTATCTAATCTTAACTATTTGAATTGGTCTTGTATACTTTTTTTACTTTCTTCATCACAACCTTTTAGAATCTTGTGCTAGAGGTTTATCAAAGAAAGCTGCTTAGCGAACTCATTGAAATCGAGGATTATAACCACGCATTCACGTACAACTCTTATCACTGTGCTTGTCGTCTATCCAACTATGAAGTCAAAAGACGCATAAAACTAAACCCTTGTTGTCGAATCCTTCTATGTTGTTTGAAACATTGCCCGAAAGCAGTAATCCATGATACAAAAGATGATCTAAAACCCAACTTAGATGTCTTAATTAATCTTGCGTGATCTGTAAAGCAGTGTTCTGGATATCTCTTACAGTATAAAATGGCTAAATAGCAGGTCAAAAGTCAAGAATTAGGTAGCCAATAACCAAAAATTTACAGATTCCAAAACTATTTTTATCAGCATTGACTTGATTGATCCTTTCAATATAAAGATAATGCAAGTAATTGAATAGGGACTTCGACCTACCACCTATGAGAATTGCATATATTCATCCTTTCTAAAATTTCTTTGGAGGAATCGTTTGACATTATTTTTTTCATTTTAAAATATAATTTGAAAACCCCTTTAAATGAAGTGTTTTAGTAAATGTCACATTTTAATTATCTATATATAATAAATTTAACCACTTTTATTAAGCATTTTATTATCAGAGGTAGGCAAGTCCACGTGCAATTTGAGATATCACTAATCTTGTTCTTGAAATCTACCTAAAGCACAAAGCGCATAAATTGGATTACGTCCGACTTTGCATCTCCGGTTGACGCGGAGTCAAAATTGTTGACTCTCACAGAACAGTCAACGTCAGTGGGGCGTGTGACAACCGCCGTCGCGTCACCTTCCCACGCGTTGTCAAGCCCACGGGAGCTTCGGCACTTCCGTTAATGAGAGAAGCTGTGATGCGTGGGTCCGCGATCCCGTACCGAGCCATCAGAACCAACCACGTAGCTTAACTGCGTGGGTCTCACCGTAGCACACAGGCGGCAACGCGTTAGGCCTGCGACCCAACGTGCAATTCCGCCGCGTGTCCTTCAACCACCTGCGGGCCCACACCCCACGACTCTTTCCCTCTAAATAGCTGCCCATCCTTCCCCTCGCTCATCGGCGCTCGATCTTCTCTTCCATCTCCTTGCAATGGTGACGGTGGAGAACTCCGATGCCGTGTTCCCCGCCGGGACCGTCGAAGGGGTAGAGTTCGCGCGGCGCGTTCCACTCCCACCCCCTCGGCCATTCCTAGACACCTTGAGGGCCAACCTCAAGGAGACTCTCTTCCCCGATGATCCCTTCCAGCAATTCAAGAACGAGACGGGGTCAAGAAGGTTCCTAGTGGGATTGAAGTACTTCTTCCCGGTCTTCCAATGGGCCCCGAGATATAACCTTAGTCTCTTAAGGTCGGACCTCGTTGCGGGGTTTACGATCGCCAGCCTTGCCATACCCCAAGGGATTAGCTACGCCAAGCTCGCCAACCTGCCGCCAGTCCTAGGCCTATGTGCGTATATCTTGGTTTGGATTGAAGCTGTTGTGCGATTGACGTAAGACTCGATCATGTATGCTTGCTGTTGTTGTGCATGCAGATTCGAGCTTTGTGCCGCCGATGGTGTACGCAGTGATGGGGAGCTCGAAGGATCTCGCAGTGGGGACTGTGGCGGTGCCATCGCTGTTGATTGCGTCGATGCTGGGAAAGGACGTGCCGCCGTCGCAGAACCCGACACTGTACGTGCACTTGGTCTTCACCGCGACGTTCTTTGCTGGGGTCTTTCAAGCGTCCTTGGGGCTGTTAAGGTACATGGATTCATTTCATCTTTATGTTTTGATGTCTTTTCCTGGCATGAAGTGATCTGAAAACCAAGCCATGTTATGGATGCATGAAGAGCTCGATCGGGGGTACAGAACTAAACAGCTGCATGAAGAATTTTATGTTCTCTTTTTTCTCTCTTTTTTGCGTCTTGAAGAAAGAAGAGTTGTATATTGCTATCATGAATACGAAGATAAAGACCTGAAAGGAACAGATCAGTATGCTAGTGTCGAAGTGCTTTTACATTTGTTAAAAGGAAAAAGAGTTCATGGAGGATTAATTGGAGAGACAGACGATGTTGTCGTGGAGGCCTCACAGACTAAACTGTTTCCGGAGAGGAGGTGACCACTGAGGAAGTACTTAGACATGCACACATACATACCATTTTTTTCTTTATTTTATCTCTTTAATAGTCTTTCATTTGGCTTCAATAACTTTAATCTCATCAACTTCAGGCTGGGTTTCATAGTTGACTTCTTGTCGCATGCGACCATCGTGGGATTCATGGGGGGAGCTGCCACAGTGGTGTGCCTTCAACAGCTGAAGGGGATGCTGGGCCTCCAACACTTCACCACAGCTACTGACCTTATCTCGGTGATGGAATCTGTTTTCACACAAACCCATCAGGTTATTGATCACCTCTCTTCCTAGTGACACTGATCAATTCCAACTAAGTACAGTTCATCCGACTTTTACCGGCACATGTTTTTCTTATAACAAAGAATCTCATTTTTGTCATGCCACCACTTCAGTCTCGTGCATATTTGACCTTTGAGATTAATGGAAATCCTGCATGTCACAAGGTCTCCGACGAATGGTGATGGTTGTGGTTCCTTTTTCTTGCAGTGGAGATGGGAAAGTGTGGTTCTCGGCAGCTGCTTCCTGTTCTTCCTCCTCCTCACACGCTTTTTAGTAAGGAGTCACTCTCACATGACTGTTGACTTGCTCTCATCATTCAATGAATAGAACAAAGCTATGATGACATTATCATTCGTCCTTCCTTCCAAATCATTGGTAATATTATACTTCTATTTCTTTGTCTAACTGTTCAAATATTTTTGCTGTGATCAGAGCAAAAAAGGCCCCAAATTCTTCTGGATCTCCGCAGCAGCTCCATTGACGTCGGTGATACTGGGGAGCCTCGTGGTGTACCTCACCCATGCAGAAAACCACGGTGTGCAAGTGGTGAGTTCTCAGTCCCTCTCCTCGAAACGACAGCCACTAGATATAGATCATCCTGAACTCAATCTGGGTCGTCATCTTGAAGATTGGCTACTTGAAGAAGGGTCTGAATCCACCATCACTGAGCAATCTGGTTCTCTCAGCACCGCACATGATGGTAGCACTCAAGACTGGCATCATCACCGGGATCATCGCCCTTGCGGTATATACTTCCTCATGATGCATAACATACCATCAAATTTGGTGGAGAAAAATGACTTTGATGTGCACTGCAGGAGGGGATCGCTGTGGGGAGGAGTTTTGCCATGTTCAAGAACTACCATATAGATGGCAACAAAGAGATGATCGCCTTTGGGACGATGAACATCGCCGGATCTTTGACATCCTGCTACCTGACCACCGGTGCGTTTCTCTGCAGGCATTTAAGTTTTCTAGCTAGCTACTGTTTAGGAGTTGTGATCCCAATGCTTTGTACGATCAGGGCCGTTCTCGAGGTCGGCGGTGAACTACAACGCCGGCTGCAAGACGGCGCTCTCCAACGTGGTGATGGCGGTGACGGTGATGGTCACTTTGCTGTTCTTGACGCCCTTGTTCCACTACACTCCTCTGGTGGTGCTCTCCGCCATCATCATATCTGCCATCGCCGGTCTTATCGACTACGAGGCGGCGCTGCACCTGTGGCAGGTCGACAAGATCGACTTCTGCGTCTGCATGGGTGCATACTTGGGCGTCGTCTTCGGCAGCATCGAGATCGGGCTTGTCATTGCCGTACGTTCTGCGTCGCAATCTATACTGAGACGACATCAGGACAAGCATAAGCTAACTGCATTAGACGCTGTTGCAGGTGGCGGTCTCCATGCTTAGGATTCTACTCTTTGTGGCGCGGCCGAGGACCACCGTCCTCGGAAACATCCCCAACTCGTCGACCTACCGGCGCATGGATCAGTATTCGGCGGCGCAGAGCGTTCCCGGAGTGCTCATTATCCGAATCGACGCTCCGATCTACTTTGCCAATGTGAGCTACTTGAGAGAGAGGTAAGGCATGCATAAATCTCATGTCCTGTAGTGATTGAATTATCTGATGGATATGGTTTTCATTGATTAGGATAACAAGGTGGATCAACGAAGAGGAGGACATGCTAAAATCCAAGGCAGAGACCAGCTTACATTACGTGATACTAGATATGGGAGGCAAGTGTTTCCTCTTCTTCTCGCTTTCGTGAGATTCGTGATGAATCGATCCAGTTTTGCTTGACATGTCACGACACTCCTCATCTGCGGCAGCTGTGGGTAGCATCGACTCAAGTGGGACTGGCATGCTGAAGGAGGTCAAGGAGAGTTTGGGCAGAAGGGGCCTTCAGGTACTGAGCTCTCTGGTGGCTCAATCAAGCAGGATGCTTAATCCTGATGCATTTATGTGACCCGGATTTCACCTTGATGCTTTGATGATTATCCATCAGCTGGTGCTGGCAAACCCTGGAAGCGAGGCGATGAAGAAGATGGATAAGTCGAAGGTGCTCGAAACCATCGGTCAAGAGTGGATCTTCCTCACCGTGGGCGAGGCAGCTGCTGCGTGCAACTTTATGCTCTGCACATGCAAGTCCGGCATGGTCGATGAGGCAGAGCGCGAAAACATCGTCTGAGAGCGTGGATGGAGTATATATATATATATATATATATATATATATATATATATATATATATATATATATATATATATATTTGTGTGTGTGTGTATGGAAACCAAAATTGAAGTGATGGTTTCGTGCGCCAAAAAGAGGCAAAATGTTGGCAAGAACACGAAGCTCTGTTTACTCCTGCTTTCTTGTTCATACTTTATGTTTTCGGAGGAACATCACTGAATTATCACTGAATTATCTTGAATTGTATCAGAAATGTTGTCTGTCAATCTCCTTAGGCCTCATTTTCTAATGGAAGAAGACTCCTGCCATCACAAGGAGATTTTATATGATAGCAGCTAAGATTTTCCACGAGGAAATCTCGTTGCTCTATTGAGAAATTTTTTTTCTCGTAGCTTGTATAAATAGGGAGTATATATCAAACACAAAAATATCTTCTTCATGCTTCGTTCTTTCATGGGATCATAGCCTCTCTTGCCTTAGCAAGATTTCCTCTTCCTTCCTTGCTATCCTCGCTATCTAGTGACAATGATTACTCTGATCTCCTTGATGACAACAACTTTGATCTAGGTAGTCCATCTTCAGTATATGCACCCTTGTTCTCTATTACATGACACACTCCCATCTTCTCTGCGTTTCATGCTCATCGTCGATCTCTTGCTCATTCTCCTCCATCTTTCATCGACCCATAGCGTCTCTCGTTGGGACGATGATCTCAATCACCTCCCGCCCATGACACTCATTGCATGCTGCTAAAGAGTGAACCCTGTTAGGAATGAGTCGACACTAAGAGGGGGGGTGAATTAGTGCAGGTAAAAACTTTGATTCGAAAATCTTTCGTTTTGATTAAACCTATTTCGGAAAGATATTAATTTAAAAGCATAGGAGAGCATAGTGAAAGCAATAAGAAGGTAAAATAATTTATAGTAAAGGTAAATTGCTCAAAAGAAAATGTAAACCGATTTTATAGTGGTTCGATCGTCGTGACCTACATCCACTCCCGATTCCTCTTCACTCGAGGCCACCGGGTTCCACTACCGGTCTTCCTTCAATGGGCAAAGACCAACTACCCTTTTACACCCCTCTTCTCCTTTTCACAGGGTTAGGAGACAACCTTTTACAAGTACTCACTCATCTCTAAATAGAATTCTAAATTTAGAATTAGAGGAGAGGATCTCTCAAGTGATTACTATAACATTTTTCCACTTTTAAATTCTCTGTGCTTGTGTTTGTTAACTAAGGACGAGAGAGATATTTATAAGCTTCAAGTTGATTTAAACTTAGAGCATAAAAATATCTCATCCTTGGTTTTCGGTGTACTGGCGGTACCATCGCCTGTGCTGGGCGGTACCACCGCTTACAGCACTAACATTGGGGGGTACCACCGCTTGACACCCTGCCATTGGGTGGTACCACTGCCTGATAGTCTCTCGGAGATTATGTCTGGACGGTACTACCACCTAGACTGGTGGTACCATCGATTGACACAGTCTCGAAGACTGTGCCATGACGGTGCCACTTGTTGGGTCACTATTTGAGCCTTTCACTTGTCCCAACACAGCTCAAACTTGGGCCTAATTGACCCATAATTGAGCTGGCCCAATTTCAATCCAATTATGTACTAACTACGAATTTTAAGATATTCACTAAGCTAAATAAGTCCGTAAATCTAGGTTTCTTCCAGCGAGCTTCCAATGATCTTCCGGCGAACTTCCGACGATCTCTCGGCAATGTTCCAATGGACTCCCGGCAAGCTCCTGGACTTCATGATGATTTTCTTGGCAAGTTCTGATGAGCTTCTTTGGCAAGCTCCTGGACTTCTCAATCAATTCCGGCAAAACTTCCGATGAATGTCTAGACTTTCGATGAACTCTCGAACTCCCAATGAAATCTCGTTTTTGACTTTGGGACTTCATTTTGCTTTATGCCTTGATCTCTATTGTAGTTAATCCTGCACACTTAAAACCTACTTCAATCTAGATAATTATTATAAAGCTAATCAAATGTTGTTCGGCATGTCATTGGTTCATCGGCGCTTCATTCGAATCTTCAGCGTATCATCCTTTCTTGTGGCCTATTGCCCAATTGGCCAATTGACCTCTGCAACTCTGATTTCCTTAGCACAATTTTCGCTCTTCTTAGCCCGATGCCCGAACCCATGGCCCGAAGCCTTATGCCGATACGTCGATCGATCCTTCGGCTCGACGTCCAATTTTCTGATAGGTTTCTCTCTGGCCCAACATGGTTTTTCTTGCTTTAATTGTCTCACTCTGATCGAAGCTTCCTACGTCACTCAAAATGTAGATTAAATTATAAACACTCTCAATTGGTTTCATCATCAAAATTCAAGATTCAACAATCTCTCCCTTTTTTATGATGACAACCAATTGATAATGGAGTTAACCTTAACTCTCCCTATCATGATGACATATTGATAGAACATTGAATTCAAGTTGAATTCAAGTTAAAGCAAATTTTAATCATAAATATTTACAACACGTCACCATAAAATCATACATAATCAAAATTTCAATACATCATTCTATGCATAATCATTATTATAACTTCTCCCCCTTTGTCATCAACAAAAAGGAGAAATGCATTTAGCAAGTTTCAAATCTCAAGTTTTATCATCATGGAAGCTAGCAATAATTTTGAGTTTTGTAAGTTTGTAAATTTTGCTAGATGTGCAAGTTAGCATGTTTTGCTTCTTGAGATAGGCAAGATAGCACTTTTGCTTCTCTTGAGATTGTAAGCTAGCAATTCTTGATGATGTTTAAGATAGCAAATTCTACATCATGCAAGCTAGTGAATTTTATAACATTTTAGAACATGCAAGCTAGCAATTTTGAGATATTCAAGAAAGCAACTTTTGCTTCTTGAAATATGCAAGTTAGCAATCTTTGCTTCTCTTTTGAGATGAGCAAGCTAGCATGTTTTGCTCTCTTTGTGATATGCAAGCTAACAAGTTCTAATTTCTTCTTGCATATATCATCATGCAAGTTAGCAGATTTTATCTCCTCCTTTGTCATTAACGAAAAGAAAGGAAGAATATAATTTTGTAATTCCTTTTCCCTTTACAATAATTTTCAAAGCATGACAAAGATAAATAACAAATTTACATCAATATTTCAATCATTATTCCAATAATAAAAAATAAAAGATTAAGTCATGATTTTTGACATATCTCTTCTTTTGTATATAGAAGGAATGATAGGGAAATGATTTTGATTCAAAAAGAAGATTTAAGTCTAAAAATCGAGAAATCAAGATCATGATCCGAAAAATGTATACGAAGAATTTATATATTTGGGAGATCTCACATGTCTGAGTTTATCATTCAAGCTAGCAAATTTAGTTCTCTTGAGATACTAGCTATTTTCTTTCCCTCTTTGGTTATTGTAAACAAGAAAGAAGAAGGGAAGAACATAATAGTGTAAATGTTCAAGTTATCACAAAAAAATTAATTTGGTAATGAGAAATACAAAGGAATATCAATAAATCATGACATGAAAGATATTAATATCAAATCATGAATGTCACAAGATATGATTGATTTCAACAAGTCTCTTCTTTTATAAATAGCAAAAAGAAACATAGGAGATCAATTGATATAATATCTTGATTCAAGAAATATCAAGTTATAAATATCGAAAAATCAAGATAAAGCTCATTCATATTCAAATCGTCAAATCAAAATTATTTTCAAGAGATTCATAAAAAAGACATAGATAGATTCATTAATCTCTCCTTTTTGAAAAATCGATAAAGTAGAGAAAAAAATTATTTTTCAAGGAGAAAGCTTTCCTTTTTTAGTGTTTCAATTCATATAAGCATGCCCTAAATTTTTATACCAAATAAAAGTAAGAATCAACGTTTAAAACCAAAAAAGAACTTTCAATCAATAATCCATAAATCACAAGAATCATCATGCATAATTTTGAAATATAAACTCATTAAGTATAATCATTATGCATCATTACTTTGGGCATGATACCAAAACATGGTTTTAATTTTTCAAGGTATAACATGCACAATTTCAAATTATAAACTTATTAAGTATGATATCAAACATTTTAACATTTTCATTAAAACATCAGTTTCATTGAACATAAGGCATCTTTAATCAAAATCGAAAAACAATATGGAAATCAACATAATACACATTATTGCTTCTTAAAAACATACATAAGATTAATTTTATTAGATATGCAAGTATTATCACAAAACATGCAATTGTCATCATCAAAATAATATATATGTATATATATTTAAAACTAATCATGAAAGCACTAAATAATTTCATGGCAAGGAAAAAGAGATTCGATTGAGTCGCTTACCTTGTTGACAAAAGCCGTCAAAGTGCAGTTCACCACCTTGCCCTTATTGGTTTGCTCCTCGTCTTCGGATGAGTTTGATTCGTCTCAAGCCGCATTGAATGTTTTCTTCTTCTTTAGCAACTTCCTCTTAAGTTCATTTTTGTTCTTTAATTCTTGTTTCATGAACTTTTTAAATTTTACAGTGAGAATTTTAAAGTCATCATCATCATCACTTGAGTTATCACTCAAGTAGTATTCTAGTGTTCGAAGTGCCAAATCCTTTCTGTTCTTTGGAATATTGTTCTCATGTTCATTTTGTTTCATATAAGTCATTTCATAAGTCATCAAAGACCTAATAAGTTCTTTAATCGGAAAATAGTTCAAGTCCTTTGATTCTTGTATTGCCGTTGCTTTCGAATCCCAAATTTTAGATAGTGATTGTAAAACTTTATTCATAAGTTCAAGATTTGAAAAACTTTTACCAAGAGTTTTTAGACTATTAATGACATCCGTAAAATGGGTGTACATGTCTCCAATAGTCTCGCTTGGTTCCATATGAAATAATTCAAAATCATGCATCAAAATATTTATTTTAGAGTCTTTAACTCTACTAGTGCTTTCGTGTGTGATTTCAAGTGTGTGCCAAATGTCAAAAGCCATTTTGCAAGTAGAAACCTGATTGAATTCATTTCTGCCTATAACGTAAAATAGAGCATTCATAGCTCTAGCATTTAAAGAAAGAATTTTCCTTCTCCAAATCATTCCATTCATTCATTGGAGTAAATCCATGGAAAACTGTTTTCAATAATATTTCATAAATTTAAATCCATGGAAAGCAAAAAATCTCTCATCCGAGTTTTCGAATAAGTGTAGTCCGTCCTATTGAACATGAGAGAACGAATAATAGAAAAGCCCTATTGAAAATCAAAAAGAGCTATTTCTCTTGGGTATTAAACCAAACGAGAAAAAACATAGCTCTAATAGTAACTGTTAGGAATGAGTAGGGACTGGGGGGGGGGTGAATTAGTGTAGTGGTAAAAACATCGATTCGAAAATCTTTCATTTCGATTAAACCCGTTTCGAAAAGATATTAACTTGAAAGCGTAACGGAGTATAGTGAAAGCAATAAGAACATAAAGTAGTTTATAGTAAAGGTAAATTGCTTAAAAGAAAATGTAAACCAATTTTATAGTGGTTCGGTCGTTGTGACCTAGATCCACTCTCGATTTCTCTTCAATGGGTGAAGGCCAACTATCTTTTTACACCCCTCTTATCCTTTTCACAGGTTTAAGAGATAACTTTTTACAAGCACTCACTCCTCTCTAAATAGAATTTTAAACTTAGAATTAGAGGAGGGGATATCTCAAGTGATTACTATAGAATTTTTTCACTTTTAAATTCTCTATGCTTATGTTTGTTAACCAGGGATGAGAGGGGTATTTTATAGGCTTTAAGTGGATTCAAACTTAGAACCTAAAAATATCCCATCCCCAGTTTTCGGGGTATTGGCAGTACCACCGCTTATGTTGGGAAATACCACCGCTTGCAGCACTGACACGGGGGGGTACCACCGCTTGGCACCATGCTACTCGGTGGTACCACCGCCTTGTTGAATCTCGTATTTTGATGATGAAACCACTTGATATGTGTTTATAATTTAAACTGCATTTTGAGTGATGCAGGTCTACTCGATCAGGATTAGACAGTTAACGCAGGAGGAATTGACGTTGCGCCGGAAGAGATCACGTCAGGACATTGGATGGCTGAAAGCTTCGGACGTCGGGCATCAGGCCAAGGAGAGCGAAATTGCACCAAGGATATTGGGGTTGCGGTGGTCAACCGCCGATTGGGCAACAAGCCGCAAGAGAGGACGATGCACCGAAGAATCGGACGAAGCGCCAACCAATGACATGCCGGGCAACAGAATGTCAATTCGCGTTGTAATAATTGTCTAGATCGTAGTTGAGTTTTGGTTTGTGTGTGCAGGATTAACTATGATAACGATGAAGACATAAAGCGAAACAAAGTGCCGGAGTTAAGCACGAAGGATTCGTTGGGAGTTCGAGAGTTCGACGGAAGTCCGAAGGTTCGTCGGGAATGCTGTTGGAACTAGCCGAGAATGAATAGGGAGCTTGCCGAAGGGTTTTTCGGAAGCTTGCCGGAAGGTTCATTGGAAGTTCGCGAAGCTCACCGAGAAAGATCAGAGCTTGCCGAAGAAGCTCGTTGGAAAGATCAAATCGTGAAGTCTAGGAGCTTGCCGGGAGTCCGCAGAATGGTTTCCGAGAGTTTATCGGAAGACCGTCGGAAGTTTGCCGGAAGCTCGCCGGAAGAAGTCTTGACTTACGGACTTTGTAATAGCTTAGAAAATATATTTAAATTCATAGTTAGCACGTTAATTAGGGTTAGGATTAGGTGTTAATCCTATAACCCAAGTAGGGGCCAATTGGGCTCGAGTTCGGACTGGTTTGGGCCAAGTTTGGAGCCCAACCAGTGAACTGAATTGGCCTAGGCGGTGGCACCCCCAGCACCCAAGAGCTGGGCGGTGGCACCGCTTGACTGGGCAGTGGCACCGCCAGTCCACTATCAGTGTCAGACACTGACAGGCGGTGGCACCGCCGGCCTCGGAAACCAAAGAGAATTCAAATTTTGGAGCCCAAATTTGAATCCTCTTGAGGCCTATAAATACCCCTCAAATCTCAGCTGAGATAACAACCTTTTGAAAAGCAATAGTTTGAGTTAAGAGCCTTAGAATAGTCTTTGCAAGCCTTGTTTTTCATATTGCTTAAGTTTTCACCTCCTCCCATCTTGTTGAAAAGAATTGTAAGAGTGTGAACCACTTATAAAGGTTGTAAGAGGGGTATTAGTCCTTCCCCTATAAGAAATTTGCTAGTGGAAGTTGGAAGCCTCTTCGAAGAAGGCTTCGCAAGTGGATGTAGGTCATTTTGACCGAACCACTTTAAAAACTGCTGCGTTATCTGGTTTGCATCCTACTCTTGCCATTTACATACTACAAACTTCTCTACTTAGTTGCTACGCTTCCATACATTTCTAAGTTATCAAGCTTCTAAAATCGGTTTCCATTGATATTGCTTTTCATCGTATGAAAGATTTATCAAAACCGAAGTTTTAATTCGCTGCACTAATTCACCCCCCCCCCCTCTTAGTGCCGCTCTGATCCTAACAATTGGTATCAGAGCCCGGTATTTCTCATTTCGGATTTACACCCGAGAGAAATGGCTATTCATGGCTTTCAAGTGGACTTATCGGTTTTTCGTCCACCGTTGTTTAACGGATTGGACTATACTTATTGGAAATCTCGAATGAGAGTTTTCTTAATTTCTATGAATTTGGATTTATGAAATATCGTTGAAAATAGTTTTCAACTTCCCTCTAAACCGATGAACGAATGGTCGGATTTGGAGAAGAAGTATTTTTCTTTAGACGCAAAGGCTATGAATGCCTTATTTTACGCTTTGGACAAAAATGAGTTCAATCGGATTTCTACGTGCGAAACGGCTTTTGATATTTGGCGAACACTTGAAATCACGCACGAGGGAACTAGTAGAGTCAAAGACTCAAAAGTTCACATTTTATTGCATGATCTTGAGCTTTTTCGAATGCAATCAAGTGAGACTATAGGCGACATGTACACCCGTTTCACGGATGTCGTCAATAATCTAAGAGTTCTTGGTAAATCTTTTTCGAATTTTGATATCGTAAGCAAGATCTTAAGATCCCTTCCAAAAAGGTGGGATCCTAAAATAACCGCAATACAAGAAACAAAAGATTTAAATATTTTTCCACTTGAAGAACTAGTTGGTTCGTTGATAACATATGAAATGATGCACAATACATATGATGAACATGATGAACAAAATCACCTTCCAAAGAACATGAAGGATTTGGAACTCCGAACAAATGAATATCACTTGAGTGATGACTCAAGTGATGAGGACAATGATGAACTTGAACTTCGAACACTAAATCTTAATAAGTTTATTAAACAAAAATCTAAAATAAACAATGAACTTGAATGGAGGAAGATGCCAAAGAAGAGGAAGGCAACCAAGGATGAATCAAGAACTTCCAAAGGTGAAACGGCGAATTGGGTTTTGACGGGCTTCGACTACAAGGTAAGTAACTCAACTCTCTTGAATTATTTTGAAATTACTTAAAGCCCTTCATGAGTGCTTAATTTAGATAGTAGGAATAGGAAATAAAAATTTATTTTTTAAAAATTATATCATGTTTTTCTTTGTAGCATCTTTGAAAAATTAAAATTTTTTTTTTGAAGGTTTCATGCATGTTATGTTTTGAAATGTTGAATGATGTATGCAACATTATGGATGATAGTTATATGATATGTGATAATGCTTAGGATTAATCTATGCATGTGTATTTTGATGATTTTATGTCATGCATGAGTTTTTGAAGTAAATGTTGATTTGATACTCTCATTTTGGATTAACATGTTTTTGGTTTAATCATTTTTATGACGAATTATGATGACATTCTCATGACATATTAAGATGACATAGTGCATGTACATATATGTATGAATTTCTTGATAGTCTTTTGATGATAGATGTGATATCATGATGTTTTATTTTTGATGTGTTTGGTCTTGACGACTTTATGACAAAACTTATGTTTTGATTTTAAATGATGATACATGTTTTCATAAAAAGACTTGAACACCCTCGCATGAAATCAATTGTATGAAATGGAAATGAATTTTATATCCTATTGAGATTAATGAATTTAGTTTACCAATCTTGTGAATCTCACGGAAATAAACATGATGAATATTTTGAAAACAAATGAGTGTATCATGCATTTGGTCTTAATGATTTCTCTTGAACATACTTTTTGAAATCATATTTGATAATGAATATCAAGATATTAAAAGGATGTTATCATGGAATCATGCTTGATAATTTATTTTACGAAATTTACCTTTCTATCTTGAATGTTGACATTTTTTTTAAAGCAAAGGCATGCTTATAAGAAGCAAATCACATGAATAGAAATTTATAAAAATGAAATGTAATCCTCTATCTTATTGATTTTTCAATAAATCTATGCTTGTCATATATGAATTTATTGAATGTAATATTGAGGATGATTTCAAATTTGACAAATGCTTGATTCGTATTTATGACATAAGAGACATTTTAAATATGAATCATGCTTCAATTATGTTAAATGCTTCAATCATTTTCTATCTCTAGAGTTCTCGATTTTGATGAAATACAAGTGATAAATTCATTTATGATATCTTGTAAATTACTTGAATTATGAATGAGTTTTTTTTTATGATGTGTTAAAAGAATCACTTAAAAAGAAAATACTTTTCCCATCTTATCGAGATTAATGATTTCATGATATTGTGTGAATCTCAAAATTGATTTTGATGAAATAGTAATAACATGTTATGAATCTCAAAAATGATAATTTGATTATGATTTTTTTTTTTGTGTAACTTGTCTTTTGATTTCTCATAATTCAATGAAGTGTCATATTGATATCTTGATACTTGGAATATTTTAAAATGTGATCTTGATAAGAATGTTTCAAGTTGCTCTTTGTGCTATATCTTTTCAAATGAATCATGAGCCTTGATATCATATATTTCATAATATAGAAATAATAAGATTTCTTTGCCTTGTATGTCTTGTGTGATGATTGTACATTAATTTGCTTTATTATGAATTATATGAATTTTGATCGAGAACTTGTTAAGAAGAATTTTAATGAACCATAAATCATATCTTTGGTATTCACGAATTGATCCTTATTTATATCTTTCATGAATTCTTTGCATATTTGGCTTGTTGAATGGTTGAAATTTTTAGCCATTGAGTTCTCCCTTCTTTTCGATAATGACAAAGGGGGAGATAGATTGCTAGCACAATTCAAGAAAAAAGTAAAAATTGCACTTCTCAAAAGAGAAGAAATTGCTATCTTGAACATCACCAAGAATTACTAGCTTGAAACATCAAGAAAATGCAAAAATGTGCTATCGTGCCTATCTCAAGAAAAGCAGTACCACCGCTTATGTTGGGAAATACCACCACTTGCAGCACTGACACTGGGGGGTACCACCGCTTGTCACCATGCTACTCGGTGGTACCACCGCCTGACAGTTTCTCGGAGACTATGTTTGGGTGGTACCACCACCTGACATAGTCTCGGAGACTATGCCACCTATTGGGTCACTATTTGGGCCTTTCACTTGGCCCAACATAGCCCAAACTTGGGCCTAATTGACCCTTAATTGAGTTGGCCCAATTCCAACTTACTTATGTGCTAACTATAAATTTTAAGACATTCACTAAGTTAAATAACTCTGTAAGTCTATGTTTCTTCCGGCGAGCTTCCTGCTATCTTCCAGTGAACTTCCGACGATCTCTCGGCAATATTCCAGCGGACTACCAACAAGCTCCTGGACTTCATGACGATCTTTTTGGCGAGTTCCGACGAGCTTCTTTGGCAAGCTCCTGGACTTCTTGGTCAATTCTGGCAAAACTTTCGACCAATGTCCGGACTTCCGACGAACTCTAGAACTCTCAATGAAATCTCGTTCTTGACTCCGGGACTTTATTTTGCTTTATGCCTTGATCATTAGCGTAGTTAATCCTATACATTTAAAACCTACTTCGATCTAGATAATTATTACAAAGTTAATCAAATGTTGTCTAGCATGTCATTGGTTCATCGACGCTTTGTCCGAATCTTCAGTGTTTCGTCCTCTTTTGTAGCCTATTGCCCAATCGATCAGTTGACCTTCGTAACTCCGATTTCATTGGCGTAATTTTCACTTTTCTTGACCCGATGCCCGAACCCATGGCCCGAAGCCTTCTACTGATACGTTGATCGATCATTCGGTTCGACGTCTAATCGTTTGACATATTTCTCTCTAGCCCAACATGATTCTTCATGGTTTAATTATCTCACCCTCATCGAAGCTTTTTGCATCACTCAAAATATAGATCAAATTATAAACACTCTCAGTTAATTTCATCATCAAAATTTGAGATTCAACAAATCCCACCCTCCATCCTCCATCCTCCATCCTCCATGGTATCTACCGAGCCGATACCGAGAACCCTTTCTCCTCTCCCATAACTTTCTTCCCTACGGCGATTGCGACACTTCCTCACTGAACAACAGTTCTTCCCCTGCTATCACTCTGTGCCAGAGTCTCTGCCCTCGTCCCCCCAGATCGAGGAACGACTCCATCGCTCCTTGAAGCCTAGTGCCCTCGCCCGCCTCCGGGACTCCAGGATCAGCAACGCCAGATCCCCCTGATCTGCCACCCTCCCCTGCCTCTCCTCCTGCGATATGCACCATGAAACACAACAGCATCTCGATCGTTATCACAATCCCTAACTAGTCTCTCCACCCACCCCCCCCTCCTCCTCCTCCTCCTGCGATATGCATGTTGGGCTGGCAGCCCAAAGTGGGTTCAGCCCATAGTGGGCTTTATTAGCCCACAACCCACACCCCTTTGACCTAACCCTAGATCAATATAAGGGGGGTGTGGGGGCTGTATTTTAGACGCAGAAAAGATGCAGAAAAGAGGCAGCAACGTGGGTAGCAACATTGACATCCTCGAAGCAACAAAGAGAGAAGAACAAGGCAGAAAAACAAGAGAAAGAAAGGGAAGAAGACAAGGACAACACAGAGAGACTGTTCTCAATCATCTAGCAGTGTTCTCATCTCAGGTTAGATCAAATCTACAGTAGACTCTTGCTGTGATTACTTGGGGAGGTTTTAGATATTGTGAGCAGTGACATGATCCTTGTATCCCAGTTATTCTCTTGTGGTTGTTGCTAGGGTTTTGGGCAAGAGATTGAGATTTGTATATTTATTATTCTCATAGTGGATTATCTCTAGTTTGCCCCATGGTTTTTACCCTTCACATTGAAGGGGTTTTCCACGTATATCTTGGTGTTCTGTTTGATTGTGTTTCCATTTTATTCCGCTGCGTATTATGGTCTTCTAGTATTTGTTCATATACAAAGGTTATTCCTCATTATATCCCCATCAATGCATGCTGTCATCGCCTGCTCTGCACCAAGCGGCTGCCCCTCCTCCTCCTGCGATCGTTCCCCGGGAACTGTACTGCAGCAGATCCCTAACCAGCAGATCCCTAACCAGCACTACAATAGAGAGACTCACCCCATCTCGATCATTATCACAATCACTGCTCGTAACAGAAGCCACCCTCTAGGACGCACCTTCATTCCATCGAGAGGCTTCACTACAAATGGTAATCACTGCTAGATTGGTTGTGAAAGACTTTGGTCAAAAGAAAGGTATTGACTTTGAAGAGACATTTTCTCCTATTGTTAAAATGTCTTCTATTCGTGTTGCTCTTGGTATTGCTGCTAGCCAGGACTTGGAGGTTGAGCAGTTAGATGTGAAGACAGCTTTCCTTCATGGTGATTTGGAGGAGGAAATTTATATGGAGCAACCAGAAGGCTTCAAAGTCAAAGGTAAAGATAATTTTGTCTGCAAGTTGAAGAAGAGCTTATATGGGCTAAAGCAAGCTCCAAGACAGTGGTACAAAAAGTTTGATTCATTTATGACAGAAAATGGATACAAAAGAACGGCTTCAGATCATTGTGTGTACATCAAATGGTTTGGTGAGGATTTTATTATTCTCTTACTTTATGTTGATGACATGCTTATTCTTGGGAAAGATATGTCTAAAATTGACAGGTTGAAGAAGGAACTGTTGGGAAATCATTGGGGGGGGCGACATCATATGCGCAGCGGAAGAACAAGAAAACAAAAATCCCCGATTCCCAAAAAGATGTTCGTCGTCGTGCGAAGATTGGTGCGTAAAAATCCGCAAAACACAAAACTGCGTATAGAGATTGTGTTACCTAGGGAGATCGTATATCCCTGTTTCCTTGCAGATTCTTAGGAGAGGGTGAGGGAGGTCAAGCGTCCTCCTCTCTAGCGGTGATCCATACAGCAGGGTTGCGACGATGCTCCTCAAAACTCCAGGCCTACTCTGAGGTGGAGAGGGAGAGGAGAATAGGAAAAACAAGCAAAGACTCTAGCCTATGAGGCTGTGAATCCCTCCTATTTATAGAGATCCCGTGTCAAACCCTAATGGGTCCTTCCTTAGTGGGTATTAGATCTGCATCCAATAAGACAAGGGCTCCGTCGGATATCTCATATCCGAACCTCTACTCATCGCAATGCCTACCATATGTGTGTGACCCTCTAGGCCCAATATCGAGCTGGCCGTGAGTCATACCTGTCAGAACTCCTTCTAACTTAGTGAATTATTATCTCTGTAATAATTCACTCGACTCATCGACTACGGACGTACTAGGCCACTACGCCGTAGTCCCCAGACGATACAGGGGAATCCAATCCATTGGACCTGTCTGTCCTAAGTTACCATGTACCTATAGTCCCTCATCCATCTAATATCCCAGAGACCGTATATCGAGCATGGTGCTGTCAGACCCATACGGTTTCTACTCGAGTCTCGCTCTAATCGGATTCTCCCGGAGAACTCTTTCTCTCTCAACCCGAATGACCCTGGCCAGGGATTTGTTTGAGCAAGAACACATAGGATATTCCTCTCATGACGCCGAGAGTGGATGATCCTCTATTGACACTCAATAGCCCTCGTAAGGTCGACTACCACTCCCAATGACCAACTGTACTAGATCTGGGGACAGCCAAACTTATAAGTCTGGTATCAAAGAGTGGAGCACTCATACAGGACATCCTTGGTGTCTCAAGTCTAAGGACCAGATACACCACTAGGACTACGGAATCACTGTCTGACAATAAGGCATCATCAACCATCCTGCATTCCGTAAGCGGATCAATCAGTGAACTCATTCTCCAATGAGCACCTGTACTGTATCCCTAGTGTCGCTACACGAGTAGCTATGAGACCAGCTGCATCCATCATATGGACGGGTATACAGCACACTAGTCTATCCGGTTATCACGATGTCCCTCTCGAGTAACCTATGACCGGGATTATTTAGGATATGTGTTTAAAGGTGAATCGATCTCATTATCGTGATCTCATCACGATCCGATTCCCATTGCACAAATCCAAGGACATCACAATATATATATGCATTTATGCAATAGTTATAAAGTGATATACGCCAAAATATAATAAGCAAAAAGATTCTATATCAAGTCACACGTGCCATCACTCACGTGATTGGCTTGCTGGGCACCTATGACTAGCAATCTCCCACTTGACCTAAAGCCAATCACCTATATGTCTGATCCCCATCAGACTCCTGTGACGCTCATAGACAATCTGAGACAACGACTTTGTCAGTGGATCTACAATGTTATCTTCGGATGGAACTCTTTCCACTACTACATCTCCTCGGGTTACGATCTCTCTTATAAGCTGGAACCTCCTCAGAACACTTCTGATGAGACTCGGGTTCCCTTATTTGAGTAATCACCCCATAGTTGTCGCAATATAAGGAAGTCGACTTGTCGCTATCTGTATCGACTCCCAAATCTATGATGAACTTCTTCACCCAAACTCCCTCCTTTGCTGCATCTAATGCGGCAATATACTCCGCCTCTGTGGTCGAGTCAGCAGTGGTATCTTGCTTGGAACTCTTCCAGCACACTGCTCCTCCATTCAAGGTGTACACATACCCTGAATTCGACTTGCTATCATCGACATCAGACTGAAAACTTGAGTCAGTGTAGCCTTCAACCTTAAAGCTATTACCTCCATATACTAGTAAAAGATCCTTAGTCCTTCTCAAGTACTTAAGGATACACTTTACTGCTTTCCAGTGCTCCAAGCCTGGATCCGCCTGATACCTGCTCGTGACACTCAGAGCATGCGCTATATCAGGCCTAGTACATAGCATGGCATACATGATAGACCCTATTGCTGAGGCATAATGTATCATATTCATGTTTGCCCTTTGTAATTTTTCATGCCAAACCTTTTGACAATGGTTTCTATGTACCTGGACTGGGACAAGCCAAGCATCCTCTTAGATCTATCTCTATAGATTCTAATCCCCAAGATATATGATGCTTCCCCTAAGTCCTTTATGGAGAAGTGTCTAGATAACCAAGTCTTTACTGTGGATTGCATTCCTACATCATTCCCAATGATGAGGATGTCATCCACATATAACACCAAAAAGGTGATAGCGCTCTCACTTACCTTCCTGTATACACAAGGCTCATCTTCGTTCTTAACGAAGTCATAAGATCTGATTGCCTCATCAAATCTTATGTTCCAACTTCGGGAAGCTTGCTTTAGTCCATAAATGGATCTAAGCAACCTACACACCTTATCTGGGCAGTTCTTGGACACGAATCCCTCAGGTTACATCATATACACCTCCTCCTCGAGGTTCCCGTTGAGGAATGCGGTTTTCACATCCATATGCCAGATCTCATAATCATAGTGTGCTGCAATAGCCAATAGAATTCTGATGGATTTTAGCATTGCTACGGGTGAGAAAGTTTCGTCGTAGTCAACACCTTGCCTTTGACGATACCCCTTAGCCACTAGCCTTGCTTTATAGGTCTCTACCTTTCTATCTACTCTGATCTTTTTCTTAAAGATCCATTTGCAACCGATGGGTACAATACCTTTGGGCGCATCAACTAGGTTCCAAACCTTATTGAAGTACATAGAATCCATCTCAGAATTCATGGCTTCTTGCCACTTCCCGGAGTCTATACTCATAATAGCCTCCTCGTAGGTCTGAGGATCAATATCCTCAGCATCCCCTCCTCTAATAAGTCCCACATATCTCTCAGGAGGATGAGATACTCTATCAGACCTGCGTAAAGTTGAAACTTGTGTATTAGGTACCTGAACAGACTCGGGCTGTAGAGTGGTGCTTGAGCTTGGTTCTCTAACTTCGCTCAACTCTGTCATTCTCCCACTGTCTCCGCCAAGAATGTGTTCCTTCTCAAGGAACACTGCTCTCTTAGCTACAAAGACCTTTTTGTCCTCGAGATGATAGAAATAATACCCACAAGTTTCCTTGGGGTATCCCACAAATATGCATCGCTCTGTCCTTGATTCTAACTTATCGGGGTTGTGTCTTTTAACGTGGGCTGGGCAGCCCCAAATCTTAACAACCTTAAGATCAGGCTTCTTCCCTTTCCATATCTCATATGGTGTAAACACTACCGACTTAGTTGGAACTCTGTTCAGAAGGTAAGCTGCGGTTTCTAGGGCATATCCCTAGAATAAGATGGGTAGGTCAGCGAAACTCATCATGGACCATACCATATCTAATAGCGTACGATTCCTCCTTCCAAAGACACCATTGAGCTGAGGTGTATAAGGAGGTGTCCATTGGGATAATATCCCATGGTCCTTGAGGAACTGAGTAAACTCTGTACTTAAGTACTCACATCCTCGATCTGATCGAAGAGTTTTGATACTCTTTCTAGTCTGGTTCTCCACCTCATTCTTATACTTTCTGAATTTCTCAAAGGCCTCGGACTTATACTTCATTAAGTACACATATCCATACCTTGAGAAATCATCAGTAAATGTAATGAAGTAGGAGTAACCTCCAATGGCATGAGTTGACATGGGTCCACATACATCACTATGTATGAGTTCCAACAACTCAGTGGTTCTCTCTCCAGTTCCACTAAATGGAGAGTTGGTCAGTTTTCCACGAATGCAAGGCTCACAAGTTGCATATGACACATAGTCGAATGGATCCATCAAGATCTATGTGTGCAACGGTGCATCTCCATGCCCTGTGATCGTCCATCTCGTCCTCGTCGGTTTCGTCGACATCTTGATGTATCTCCATGCAACACGATCGTCCGTCTCGTGGGTCCCGCTATCGCATCCACACTCCCGCTGCGCCTTCTCATGTGATTACAACTTAATCATAGGCACGCAGGCCCGACAATAAACGAGAAATATAATGGAGGTTCGCAGACCTCAATAATAATAATCACAAGTACACACATCACACGGTCCATGATCATCCATCCACACAACATACATCACATGTATAAATAATCATCATCATGTAGGACTACTAGATAATAATAAAAATAATAATCAACTAAACCTTTTAATTAATTAATATTTTCTGAAATCAGGGACATCTAGGGAATTTCTGAATTTGTAGGGGTATTTTCGTAATTTGAACAAAAGACAGAAACTGGAATTTCTCAAATTCCGAGGGGCAAAACTATCTTTTGCCCAGAAAACCCTAATGCCCTTTCCCCCTTTCGCTGGTGACGCCGCCGCCACCCTGCCGGCGGCGGCCTGTGCGGCGAATGAGGGCACTGCCCTCGCCTGCAGGCGGCACGCCCGCTGGCGGCGCTGCCGCTGCGGGTGGGCGCCCCCCTTCGGGCGTCGCTGCCTCCGCAGGGGGTGCTGTCCCGCTGGGCGGCCGCCCCTGTGGGGGGGGGGTTTCGCCTGCGGGAGTAGCGGCGGCAGGCGCCGTTGCCTTGCGGCGCCTCTGCACGTGGGCTGCCAGCCCCGCCAGCAGCAAGCATGCTGCAAGCAGACCGCCGGCCGGCTGCTGCAGGCACAACGCTTGCGCATGCGCCAGCGCTGTGCTGCCTGGCTGCGGCTGCGGCTGCCGCTGCAGGTGGCTGCAGGCATGTAGATCGAGGGCAGCAACTATTGCTGCCCTTCCTCGCTTTTGCTTCAACGATTTTGACGTCAAAATTCTTCCTAAACACAATACACGCAGTTCAAAACCAACCATTCGCACGAACAACCTGGCTCTGATACCACTGTTGGGAAATCATTGGGGGGGCGACATCATATGCGCAGCGGAAGAACAAGAAAACAAAAATCCTCGATTCCCAAAAAGATGTTCGTCGTCGTGCGAAGATTGGTGCGCAAAAATCCGCAAAACACAAAACTGCGTATAGAGATTGTGTTACCTAGGGAGATCGTATATCCCTGTTTCCTTGCAGATCCTTAGGAGAGGGTGAAGGATGTCAAGCGTCCTCCTCTCTAGCGGTGATCCACACAGCAGGGTTGCGATGACGCTCCTCAAAACTCCAGGCCTATGAGGTGGAGAGGGAGAGGAGAATAGGAAAGGCAAGCAAAGACTCTAGCCTATGAGGCCGTGAATCCCTCCTATTTATAGAGATCCCGTGTCAAACCCTAATGGGTCCTTCCTTAGTGGGTATTGGATCTGCATCCAATAAGACAAGGGCTCCATCGGATATCTCATATCCGAACCTCTACTCATCGCAATGCCTACCATATGTGTGTGACCCTCTAGGCCCAATATCGAGCTGGCCGTGAGTCATACCTGTCAGAACTCCTTCTAACTCAGTGAATTATTATCTTTGTAATAATTCACTTGACTCATCGACTACGGACGTACTAGGCCACTACGCCATAGTCCCCAGACGATACAGGGGAATCCAATCCATTGGACCTGTCTGTCCTCAGTTACCATGTACCTATAGTCCCTCATCCATCTAATATCCCAGAGACCGTATATCGAGCATGGTGCTGTCAGACCCATACGGTTTCTACTCGAGTCTCGCTCTAATTGGATTCTCCCGGAGAACTCTTTCTCTCTCAACCCGAATGACCCTGGCCAGGGATTTGTCTGAGCAAGAACACATAGGATATTCCTCTCATGACGCCGAGAGTGGATGATCCTCTATTGACACTCAATAGCCCTCGTAAGGTCGACTACCACTCCCAATGACCAGCTGCACTAGATCTGGGGACAGCCAAACCTATAAGTCTGGTATCAAAGAGTGGAGCACTCATACAGGACATCCTTGATGTCTCAAGTCTAAAGACCAGATACACTACTAGGACTACGAAATCACTGTCTGACAATAAGGCATCATCAACCATCCAGCATTCCGTAAGCGGATCAATCAGTGAACTCATTCTTCAATGAGCACCTGTACTGTATCCCTAGTGTCCCTACACGAGCAACTATGAGACCAGCTGCATCCATCATATGGACGGGTATACAGCACACCAGTCTATCCGGTTATCACGATGTCCCTCTCGAGTAACCTATGACCGGGATTATTTAGGATATGTGTTTAAAGGTGAATCGATCTCATTATCGTGATCTCATCAAGATCCGATTCCCATTGCACAAATCAAAGGACATCACAATATATATATGCATTTATGCAATAGTTATAAAGTGATATACGCCAAAATATAATAAGCAAAAAGATTCTGTATCAAGTCACACGTGCCATCACTCACGTGATTGACTTGCTGGGCACCTATGACTAGCAAGAACTGAGTGAGTCTTTTGCAATGAAGGACATGGGGCTAGCAAAGCAAATATTAGGCATGCAGATTTCTCGTGATAGGAAAAACAAGAAGATTTGGTTGTCACAGAAGAAATACATCGAGAAGGTATTGGAAAGATTCAGTATGAGCAATGCAAAACCAGTTGGTTCTCCTCTTGCAGGTCACTTCAAGTTGTGCTCAGAACAGAGTCCGTCAAGTGATGAGGAGAAGGAGAAAATGCAAAAGGTTCCTTATGCTTCAGCAGTTGGAAGTTTAATGTATGCAATGGTATGTACGAGGCCAGACATCGCATATGCAGTGGGTGTTACTAGCAGATTTCTTACAAATCCAGGCAAAGAGCACTGGGCAGCAGTGAAGTGGATTTTTAGATATCTCAGAGGGAGCTATAAGATTTGTTTAAGCTTTGGAGGTGGACCACCTATGTTGACAGGTTACACAGATGCAGATATGACAAGAGATATAGATACGAGGAAGTCCACTTCAGGTTATGTACTTACTTTTGTAGGGGGAGCTGTGTCATGACAATCCAGGTTACAAAGGTGTATTGCTCTCTCCACTATAGAAGCAGAATATATTGCTACTACAGAGGTATGCAAAGAAATGTTATGGATGAAAGAATTCTTACAAGAATTGGGGCTGAAATAGGAAAATTATGTGGTGCATTGTGACAGCCAGAGTGCCATCCATTTGTGTAAGAACCCAATGTTTCATTCCAAGTCAAAGCATATAGATGTCAGATACCACTGGATTCGAAATGTATTTGAAGAGAAGCAGTTGCAGCTTCAGAAAATTCATACAGATGACAACGGAGCAGACATGTTGACGAAGACCTTACCAAAAGAAAGACAGGAGATATGCCGACAGTTGGTCGGCATGGCTTCACATTGAGGAGTCATGGGACAGCCTCCCTTATGGGCTGAAGGGGGAGGTTGTTGGGCTGGCAGCCCAAAGTGGGTTCAGCCCATGTGGGCTTTATCAGCCCACAACCCACACCCCTTTGACCTAACCCTAGATCAATATAAGGGGGGTGTGGGGGTTGCGTTTTAGACGCAGAAAAGAGGCAGCAACGTGGGCAGCAACGTTGACATCCTCGTAGCAACAAAGAGAGAAGAACAAGGCAGAAAAACAAGAGAAAAAAAGGGAAGAAGACAAGGACAACGTAGAGAGACTGTTCTCAATCATCTAGTAGTGTTCTCATTTCAGGTTAGATCAAATCTATAGTAGACTCTTGCTGTGATTACTTGGGGAGGTTTTAGATATTGTGGGCAGTGACGTGATCCTTTTATCCTAGTTATTCTCTTGTGGTTGTTGCTAGGGTTTTGGGCAAGAGATTGAGATTTGTATATTCATTATTCTCATAGTGGATTATCTCTAGTTTGCCCCGTGGTTTTTACCCTTCACATTGAAGGGGTTTTCCACGTATATCTTGGTGTTCTGTTTGATTGTGTTTCCATTTTATTCCGCTGCGTATTATGGTCTTCTAGTATTTGTTTATATACAAAGGTTATTCCTCATTATATCCCCATCAATGCATGCTGTCATCGCCTGCTCTACACCAAGCGGTTGCCCCTCCTCCTCCTACGATCGTTCCCCGGGAACTGTACTGCAGCGGATCCCTAACCAGCACTACGACAGAGAGACTCACCCCATCTCGATCATTATCACAATCACAATCATTATCGAGAGGCTTAACTACAAATGGCAATGATGTTTCACGTCGCACCGTGAAACACAAATAGTCGGCTTCACCTCTTCCTTCAATTTCTTCTTTCGCTAACAGAACATACCTGCTCCTCCAGGTTGTACATTCAGCAGAATAGATCTACTTGCCCAAACGCCCTCTAGAGATCGTGGCCTCTATGGCAGCTTCAACGATAGAATCAAAAAGGTGGAGCAGCGCATCTAGGAACTTCTGCCCTGGGCATCGACTACACCATCATAAGCATGGGAAGATGGGTAATAGTTACTTCCAGCATCGCCCCAACCTCCCTGTCAATCGCTTCCTCAAGGTCGATAGCCTGCCCACCACTAGGGAGGTCCAATCCATCATTGATGACATCTTCTCCCTCCTCGCTGTCCAGCCTCTCAATGGCATATCGAGCCATCTCGAACATTAAGAACTCTTAATCCCCTTGATGCCCATCACTGCCCTCGCTGCTAAGCAAGGAATAATAGTGATTCTCACTGGCGACCTCACCTCTTCTTCATTGAGCACTTTCTGCCAGCAAAGGCTCTCTGCTCTTCCTCATTAGAGAAGCACCCGCGTTGCCTTCTAGCGGAGTTCTACGCTACAATACTCTTCATGTTCTTCACCACATAGATCCTCAGCTATGGGAACTTCTGAACGAAGATATATAGCTTTGCTCAATACCCTCCAGACTGTACAAAGCTAAAACGTCTTCCTCCTTGATCGCTACTATCTCTGCATCTTGTTGACCTGCTGTCATCACTGCAGCAACAGTCCAGTTCCCCAAGAAGAAGCACACCTAGTCGCAACCATCTTCTCACCCTCCTTCTATGGCTAAAGACTCTTACCTTCTATGGCTAAAGACTCCTGCCTTCTCCGATTACTGTCCCCACAGGGAACTATAGCACTTCTCAACGCATAGGCCTTATCTCCATCAATGTTGTAACTCTCATCATCTTCAAGTTATCCAAAGATGACAACTACACATCCTAGAATGCATAATTTTCTAATCTCTTATTTGGATATGATTTATTAGGCTATATTGATGACTCTCTTCGTTATCCATTAGTGATGCTCAACATCTCAGGAGCACCCAGTCCAGTTTCAAATCTGGACCACAAACTATGGTTACGCCAAGATTATCTCATCCTCCAAGCAATTTAAGCCTCAATCACTGGATCTCTCGCCCCACTCATATCTTCATGTGACACCATTGTTGAAGCCTGGTGCAAGTTGCAAATCACCTTGGCAAACTATTTGCATACTCACATGCTTAGTCTCTTATACAGTCTCATGAAAACAAAATAAGAGGGAAGTATTATTGCTGATTATCTACAAAATATAAAAGTTATCATCGATAACTTGGCCTTGATAGGTTATTCCCTTAGTAATGAAGAAGTCATTGTCTATACCCCTAATGGCCTAGAGGATGAGTATATGGAACTGGTAGCAGCAATATGAGCACGTGACTCACTTTCGTTTCTCAATTCCGTAAACAAAATAATATCTCAATTAAATTCTTTCCTAACTCTTTTCTTATCATGGATTTGAGCATGGGGGCATCCTTGGTCCGAGGTCAAAGTAAGAATAATATTTATGAGTAGTCATCAGTTCCATAAATCACTGAACTCATTGTTTACTCTTCAATTGCAGCTTTAATTGATATGTGACATCATCGTCTTGGTCATCCCTTATCCTCTATTCAGCAAAAATTATTTTCTCGTTATTCTTTTCCTACTCTTAAAACCAGTAGCATTATAACTCATTGTGATACCTGTTTCTGTAATAAAAGTTATCGACTCTCTTTTGGAATATCTCCATATCTAACTCTAAATATTTTGAAATTATTTATATTGATATTTGAGGCCCTACCCTAATCACTTCTTTTTTGACAAGTTCAGGTTTTATATCATTTTCACAACTTATTTCACTAAGTACACATGGTTATACCCTCTCTACCATAAATCTAAACTTTCAACAATTTTTACCATATTTAGAAGGTTAGTTGAGAACTTCTTTCGGTCTATAATTAAAACAGTTTACTCTGATGGCAAAGGTGAATATTAAGCCCTCACATTCTATCTCTCAGCTTATGGTATATAACACCTTAAGTCACCCTCATATACTCCTAAACTAGTTGGCTTTGCTGAACATAAACATCTACATATAGTTGAAACTAGTCTCATACTTCTACATCAAGCCTCCATGCCAATAACCTTTTGGTCTGTAGCCTTTTAAACTACCGTCTACATCATTAATTGTGTACTTATTCCAATCCTCTAATACCGATCACTATTTGAAAAACTATTTTATAAATTCTCAAACCTTCACAAACTCAAAGTATTTAGCTATTTATGTTATCCATGACTACATCCCTATGTCTCACATAAGATAACATCACGATCTAAGCCTTGTATTTTTATATGATACTCTCTTGAACATAATGTCTTTTGATGCTATAAACCCCAAACTCAAAATATTTTATCTCATATCATGTTATTTTTGTGGAGTCTATATTTTCGTTTCAAAACCATGAGTCTTTTGTTGTATGATCTACTCCAACAAATATATATCATTGGAGTAAATCATCGATCCTATCAAATGAGCCTCCCATAACACCATCCAGTCCTTTTATAGGAAAATCTAGGGGTGATATCACATGCGTAGTGGAAGAATAAAAAAAATAAAATTTTTAAATTTTCCAAAAAAGTGTTCGTCATCGTGCAAAGATTGGCGTGAAAAAACTCACGAAACTAAAAACCACGTGTGAGATAGTTGTGTTACCTAGAGAGATCGTATATTTTTTAAATCCTACAGATTTGTGTGAGAGGATAAAGGAGGTCAACTATCCTCTTCTCTAGCGGTAATTCACATGATAGGGGCTACAAAGATGCTCCTTAAATCGCTACACAATTCTCCTCGCTGCGTGCACCACATAATAAAAAAGGGGTTGCCTCTTTTTGCTATCCACATGACCCAAATAGGAGCTATAGGTTGAGGAGAAGAGGGAGAGAGAGAGGAGAATATGAGGTGTCAGCCAAAAAGAATGTAGCTCATGACCCTTTGGTTCTCTCCTATTTATAGAGTCTCCTTATCAACTTACTATAATGTATTATGTTATATTGGGTATTGAATATCCATCCAACTACTCAAACCTCTCAAATTAGTGGTCTCTACTAAATAATCTTTTATTGAATCTCATTTATAGGATCTAATGATTTAGGGGTTTATTGGATATCCAATAAGATAGGAGCTCTAGTGGATATCTCATATCCTAACCTCTACTCGTCGCAACACCTACCATATGTGTATGACCCTCTAGGCATAATATCGAATTGGCTGTGAGTCATATATATTAGAACTCCTTCTGGCTCAGTGAATTATTATCCCCATAATAATTCACTTGACTTATCGATTACGGACGTATTAGGCCACTACGCCGTAGTCTTCAAATGATACAGGGGAATCCAATCTATTGGATTTATCTATCCTTAGTTATCATGTATCTATAGTCCCTCATCCATATAATATCATAGAGACTATATATCGGGTATGGTGTTATCAGACCCATACAGTTTCTACTCGAGTCTCGCTCTAATCAGATTCTCCCGGATGACTCTTTCTCTCTCAATCTGAATGACTATAGCTAAGGATTTATCTAAGCAAGAACACATGACATATTTTTCTCATGATATTGAGAGTGGATGATCCTCTATCATCACTCAATAGCTCTCATAAGATTAGCTGCCACTCTCAATGATTGATTGTGCTAGATTTGGAACTCCCAGACCTATAAGTTCGGAATCAAAGAATGAAGTACACATATAAGACATCCTTGGTGTCTCAAGTCTAAGGACCAGATATACCACTAGGATGATGAAATCACTATTTGATAATAAGGCATCATCAACCATCCAATATTTCATGAGCGGATCAATCAATGAACTCATTCTCCAATGAGCACTTACACTGTATCCCTAGTGTCCCTACATGAGCAGCTATAAGACCAATCACCTCCATCATATGTATAGGTATACAATATACTAGTATATTTGGTTATCTCGATGTCTCTCTCGAGTAACCTATGACCGGGATTATTTAGAGTCTATATTTAAAGGCGAATCGGTCTCATTATCGTAATCTCATCACGATCCGATTCCCATTGCATAGATCCATGAACATCATAATATATTCATGCAATAAACAATACAAAGTGATAAAATATCAAATAATATAATAAGTAAAAAGAATACATATTATATCATACGTGCCATCACTCACGTGATTAGCTTGTAGGGCACCTATGACTAACACTTTTTCCTTAGGATCTACACTCTCTTGTTCTCCTAGTTCAGTAGCTTCTCACTCTTTCCATTGCTTCTCCTCTTTCTTCTTCACAAGTTTCCCATGTTGCTGAAATAATACCCTCGGAAACACAACCATTATTTTTACCCTCTTCTAGACCTAGTGACACTGAAGTACCTCTGCTTGCCTCGACCCGAGTCTGTGCCTCTTCATCGCCCATACCAACAACACAACCTATAACCCTTGAACATCCAATGACAATACACTCCAAAAGTGATATCTTTAAACCACGTTAAGTTCTTGACCTACATGCTATCACAAAATCCTCTCTTGAGACCAGTAAACCTACCACAATTACTCAAGCTCAAAAATCTCCATACTAGCGTAAAGCCATATATGAAGAATATGATGCCCTTCTTCATAACTCTACATAGACCCTTGTATTCTTTGTTGGTCATATGTGTCTTACAAGCCAATCACATGAGTGATGACACGTGTGACATGAGATACACTTTTTTTGCTTATTATTTTATTTGATATTTTATCACTTTATATATATATATATATATATTGTGATGTCCATGAATCTGTGTAATAAGAATCATATCATGATGAGATCACGATAATGAGACCGATTCGTCTTTAAACACATATCCTAAATAATCTTGTTCATAGGTTACTCGAGAGAGACATCGAGATAACTGAATAGACTAGTGTATTATATACCTGTACATATGATGGAGGTGGCTAGTCCCATAGTTGCTCGTGTAGGGACACTAGGGATACAGTGCAAGTGCTTATTGGAGAATGAGCTCACTGATTGATCCGTTCACGGAATGTTGGATAATTAATGATATCTCACTATCAGACAATGATTTCGTTATCCTAGTGGTGTACTTGGTCCTTAGACTTAAGATACCAAGGATGTCATGTATGAGTACTTTATTCTTTGATACTGGACTTATAGGTTTAAAAGTTTCAGATCTAGTATAACCGGTCATTGGGAGTGACAGCCAACCTTACAAGGACTGTTGAGTAGATGATCATCTACTCTTGGTGTCATGAGAGGAATATCCTATGTGTTTTTACTCAGATAAATTCCTGGTCAGGGTCATTCAGATTGAGAGAGAAAGAGTTCTCCAGGAGAATCCGATTAGAGCGAGACTCGAGTAGAAACTGTATGGGGCCTAACAATATCATGCTCGGTATACAGTCTCTATGATATTAGATAGATGAGGGACTATAGATATATGGTAATTGAGGAGAGACAAGTCCAATGGATTGGATTCCCTTGTATCGTCTAGAGACTGCAGTGTAGTGGCCTAGTACATTCATAGTCGATGAGTTAAGTGAATTATTTTGAAGATAATAATTTACTGAGCCAGAAGGAATTCTGATAGGTATGACTCACGGCCAACTCGGTATTAGGCCTAGAGGGTCACACACATATGGTAGACATTACAACGAGTAGAGGTTTGGATATAAGATATCTGCTAGAGCCCCTATCTTATTGGATATCCAATAAGCCCCTGAATTATTGGATCCTATGGATGAGATCTAATAAGAGCCAATAATAGATTATTGGATAGAGATCCACTAATCTAAGATGCTTGGATAGTTGGATGTATATCTAATATCCAATAGGGTATGATCCATTAGGGTTAAGTTGACAGGGGACCTCTATAAATAGGAGGGAATAATAGGTTTATAGACTAGAGCTTCTCTTGGTTGCCATCTCCTATTCTCCTCTCCCCTTCTCCTCCTCAAATAGTAGGTTCAGAGATTTGAGGAGGGTCATTACAACCCTACTGTATGGATCACCACTAGAGAGGAGGACGCTTGACTTCTTTTATCATCTTCTATAGATCTGTAGGGATTCAGAGATATACGATCTCCCTATATAAAATATAATCTTTCATATACATAGTTTTTGGTTTTGCGCACCAATCTTCACACGATGATGAACACAATTCATGAAAAATTTAAGGATTTTTGTTTTCTTTCTTCCATTGTGCATGTGGTGTCGCCCCCTAGATTTCCCAACAGCCTTTCATCCTACACAAAATATCATCAGATGTAAGTAGGTCTTTCGAATTAAGTGAAACCCAGATGGATCTATTGCTAGATATAAAGTGCATCTAGTGGCCAAAGGTTTTCATTAACATTCTGGTGTTGACTTCATAGAGACATTTAGTCCTGTTGTTAAGCCCACAATAATCAGGCTTATCTTGAGTTTGGCTACCTCAAAAGATTGGCATTTATGATAACTCAATGTTAACAATGCTTTTGTTGGGAAAATCTTTGGGGGCGACATCACATGTGTAGCGGAAGAACAAGAAAACAAAATCCCCGATTCCCAAAGAGATGTTCGTCGTCGTGCGAAGATTAGTGTGCAAAATCCATGAAACCAAAAAACTGCGTATAGAATAGATTGTGTTACCTAGGGAGATCATATATCCCTGTTTCCTTGCAAATCCTTAAGAGAGTGTGAAGGAGGTCAAGCGTCCTCCTCTCTAGCGGTGATCCACACAGTAGGGCTACGACGACGCTCCTCAAAACTCCAGGTCTGCTCTAAGGTGGAGAAGGGAAGGAGAATAGGAGAGACAAGCAAAAGCTCTAGCCTATGAGGCTCTAAATCCCTCCTATTTATAGAGATCCCCTATCAAACCCTAATGGATCCTCGCTTAGTGGGTATTGGATCTGCATCCAATAACCCAAGCCTTTTAGATTAGTAGATCTCTATCTAATAATCTCTCATGGGCTCTTATTGGATCTCGTCCATAGGATCCAATAATTCAGGGGCTTATTGAATATCCAATAAGACAAGGGCTCCGTCGGATATCTCATATCTGAACCTCTACACATCGAATGCCTACCATATGTGTGTGATCCTCTAGGCCCAATATCGAGCTGGCCGTGAGTCATACTTGTCAGAACTCCTTCTAACTAAGTGAATTATTATCTCTGTAATAATTCACTTGACTCATCGACTACGGATGTACTAGGCCACTACGCCGTAGTCCCCAAACGATATAGGGGAATTCAATCCATTGGACCTGTCTGTCCTCAGTTACCGTGTACCTATAGTCCCTCATCCATCTAATATCTAAGAGACCGTATATTGAGCATGGTGTTGTCAGACCCATATGGTTTCTACTCGAGTCTCGCTCTAATCGGATTCTCCCGGAGAACTCTTTCTCTCTCAACCCGAATAACCCTAGCTAGGGATTTGTTTGAGCAAGAACACATGGGATATTCCTCTGATGATGCCGAGAGTGGATGATCCTCTATCGACACTCAATAGCCCTTGTAAGGTCGACTACCACTCCCAATGACCAGCTGTACTAGATTTGGGATAGCTAAACCTATAAGTTTGGTATCAAAGAGTGGAGCACTCATACAGGACATCCTTGGTGTCTCAAGTCTAAGGACCAGATATACCACTAGGACTACAGAATCGCTGTCTTACAATAAGGCATCATCAACCATCTAGCATTCCGTAAGCGGATCAATCAGTGAACTCATTCTCTAATGAGCACCTGTACTGTATCCCTAGTGTCCCTACACGAGCAGCTATGAGACCAACTGCATCCATCATATGGACGAGTATACAGCATACCAGTATGTCCGGTTATCACGATGTCCCTCTCGAGTAACCTAAGACCAGGATTATTTAGGATATATGTTTAAAGGTGAATCGATCTCATTTTCGTGATCTCATCATGATCCGATTCCCATTGCACAAATCGAAGGACATCATAATATATATATATATATATATATATGCAATAGTTATAAAATGATATATGCCAAAATATAATAAGCAAAAAGATTCTGTATCAAGTCACATGTGCCATCACTCACGTGATTGGCTTGCTGGGCACTAATTACTAATAATCTCCCACTTGACCTAAAGCCAATCACCTATATGTCTGATCCCCATCAGACCCCTGTGACACTGAAAGATAATTTGAGACAACGACTTTGTCAGTGGATCTGCAATGTTATCTTCGGATGGAACTCTTTCCACTGCTATATCTCCTTGGGTTACGATCTCTCTGATAAGGTGGAACCTCCTCAGAACATGCTTAGATTTCTGATGAGACCTAGGTTCCTTCGCTTGAGCAATCGTCCCGTTGTTATCGAAATATAAGAAGATCGGCTCCTCACTACCCGGCACGACTCCTAAATCTGTGATGAACTTCTTCAACCAGACTCCCTCCTTTGTTGCATTTGATGCAGCAATGTACTCCGTCTTTGTGGTCGAGTCAGCAGTAGTATCTTGCTTGGAACTTTTCCAGCACACTGCTCCTCTATTCAAGGTGTACCCCGAATTCGACTTGCTATCATCGACATCAGACTGAAAACTTGAGTCTGTGTAGCCTTCAACCTTAAGGCTACTACCTCCATATACTAGTAAAAGATCCTTAGTCCTTCTCAAGTACTAAGGATACACTTTACTTCTTTCTAGTACTCCAAGCCTGGATCCGCTTGATACCTGCTCGTGACACTCAGAGCATGCGCTATATCAGGCTAGTACATAGCATGACATACCTGATAGACCCTATTGCTGAGGCATAAGGTATCATATCCATGTTTGCCCTTTCTTCTGGAGTCTTTGGGGACATACTCGTAGAAAGCATATCCCATGTCTTATCGGTATGAGACCTCTCTTGGAATTTTTCATGCCAAACCTTTTGATAATGGTTTCTATGTACCTGGACTGGGACAAGCCAAGCATCATCTTGGATCTATCTCTATAGATTCTAATCCCCAAGATATATGATGCTTCCCCTAAGTCCTTCATAGAGAAGTGTTTAGATAACCAAGCCTTTACTATGGATAACATTCCTATGTCATTCACAATGATTAGGATGTCATCCACATATTACACCAAAAAGGTGATAGCGCTCCCACTTACCTTCCTGTACACACAAGGCTCATCTTCATTCTTAACGAAGTCATAAGATCTGATTGCCTCATCAAATCATATATTCTAACTTCGGGAAGCTTGCTTTAGTCCATAAATGGATCTAAGCAACCTACACACCTTATCTTGGCAGTTCTTGGACACGAATCCCTCAGGTTGCATCATATACACCTCCTCCTCGAGGTTCCCATTGAGGAATGCAGTTTTCACATCCATTTGCCAGATCTCATAATCATAGTGTGCTGCAATAGCTAATAGAATTCTGATGGATTTTAGCATTATTACGGGTGAGAAGGTTTCGTCGTAGTCAACACCTTGCATTTGACGATACCCCTTAGCCACTAGCCTTGCTTTATAGGTCTCTACCTTTCCATCTACTCCGATCTTTTTCTTAAAGATCCACTTGCAACTGATGGGTACAATACCTTCGGGCGCATCAACTAGGTTCCAAACCTTGTTGGAGTACATAGAATCTATCTCAGAATTCATGGCTTCTTGCCACTTCCCGGAGTCTATACTCATAATAGCCTCCTCGTAGGTCTAAGGATCAATATTCTCAATATTCTCTCCTCTAATATGTCCCACATATCTTTCAGAAGGATGGGATACTCTATCAGACCTATGTAAAGTTGAAACTTGTGTATTAGGTACCTGAACAAACTCGGGCTGTAGAGTGGTGCTTGAGCTTGATTCTCCAACCTCACTCAACTCTATCATTCTCTCACTATCTTCGCCAAGAATGTGTTCCTTCTTAAGGAACACTACTCTCTTAGCTACAAAGACCTTTTGGTCCTCGAGATGATAGAAATAATACCCACAAGTTTCCTTGGGGTATCCCACAAATTTGCATCGCTCTGTCCTTGATTCTAACTTATTGGGGTTGTGTCTTTTAACGTGGGCAGGGCAACCCCAAATCTTAACAACTTTAAGATTAGGCTTCTTCCCTTTCCATATCTCATATGGTGTAGACACTACCAACTTAGTTGAAACTCTGTTCAAAAAGTAAGCTGCGGTTTCTAGGGCATATCCCCAGAATAAGATGGGTAGGTCAGCGAAACTCATCATGGACCGTACCATGTCTAATAGCGTACGATTTCTCCTTTCAGAGACACCATTGAGCTGAGGTGTATAAGGAGGTGTCCATTGGGATAATATCCCATGGTCCTTGAGGAACTGAGTAAACTCTGTACTAAAGTACTCACCTCCTCGATCTGAGTTTTGATACTCTTTCCAGTCTGGTTCTCCATCTCAACTCTCTGAATTTCTCAAAGGCCTCAGACTTGTACTTCATTAAGTACACATATCTATACCTTGAGAAATCATCAATAAAGGTAATGAAGTAGGAGTAACCACCAATGGCATGAGTTGACATGGTTCCACATACATCACTATGTATGAGTTCCAACAACTCAATGGCTCTCTCTCCAGTTCTACTAAATGGAGAGTTGGTTAGTTTTCCACGAAGGCAAGGCTCCCAAGTTGCATATGACACATAGTCGAATGGATCTAGATATCCATCATTTAGCAACTTTTGAATCCTTCTTTCATGGATGTGACCTAGCCTACAATGCCACAGGTATGTATTGTTCATCTCATCTCATTTCCTCTTGGACACATTTACATTCATGATATGTGGAGTAGTGTTTAACATAAATAAACCATTATGCAATGTTCCTTTCGTGATGATCTTATCATCTAATAATATCGAACAACCATTGTTCTCAAAAACTAATTTATATCCGCTAACTGTCAAACATGAAATGGAGATAATATTTTTGATAATAGAAGGAATAAAATAACATGCATCTAATGTAATAAAAGCTCCACCAGGCAGATGTAGGACGACCTCGCCAATAGCTACTATAGCAACTTTTGCTCCATTACCCATCTTGAGGTCCATCCGGCCTCTCTCTAGTCTCCTAGGCCTTGCCAGAACTTGCAACGAATTACATATATGATAAGCACTACCGGTATCTAATACCCATGTGTTATCATAAAAGTCTGACAAATGGAGATTGATCATGAATGTACCTGAATCTTCATCAAGCTTTTGTTTCGCCCTTTCTGCAAGGTACTCTTTGCAGTTCCTCTTCTAGTGCCCATCTTTACCATAGTGGAAGCACTAGCCTTTATCCTTTGCTGGGTCTTTCTTAGCAACCTTTGCTTTACTTGGTCTGCCCTTGCCCTTTCCCTTCTTAAGGGACCTTTCTGCTTTCCTTTTCTTTCTGGTCTCACCAGTGTAGAGAGCTGGCTTCTCTTTCTTAATAGTACTCTCTACCTCCCTCAACATATTGAGGAGCTCTGGGAGAGTCACCTCAAGCTTGTTCATATTAAAATTCATTATGAACTGTGAAAAGGAATCTGGTAGGGACTGAAGCACAGTGTCCACACACAAGTTATCCTCTAGAACCATTCCTAGACCTGTGAGTTTCTCTATCCACTCAATCATCTTTAGGACATGGTTTTGAACCGGTGTCCTCTCAGGCATCCTAGCATGGAAGAGGCTCTTGGATATCTCATATCACTGAGTCCTTCTCTATTCCTTAAACAATTTACGGACATGTAGGAGAATGGATCTGGCATCCATCTTTTCATGTTGTCTCTGTAACTTAGGAGTCATAGAGCCCAACATATAGCACTGAGCAAGAGTGGAGTCATCAATGTACTTCACATAGCGAGCGATCTCATCCTCGCTTGCCCCTTCTTCGGGTGTAGGCATCACTGTATCAAGGACGTACACAATTTTCTCTGTCGTGAGAACAATTCTCAAGTTACGGAGCCAATCCGTATAATTTGGACCAGTGAGGCAGTTGACATCAAGTATGCCACGTAAGGGATTTGAAAGTGACATTTTCTGAAAATAAAGATGTAGTAGAAATGAATAACATGTAGATTTTGCAAGAAATAAACTACCAAGATATGGACTTCTATCTTAATATGCTCCCACTATTTTACTAACGAGTCACGCGACACCCTCAGCACGTGAAACGGAAGTCTCCGGTAGACTTTTAGTGGGGATTAGGATCTAATCAGCGTCTTAGTGTAACCTCGAGGGACTCGACCAATCACACTAAGCCTAAAAGGTAGGCAACTCTTGCTGATCACAACTCCTTGTGATTCCCATCCTGTTCAGCCTCCGAATCACCATGGTCTCGAGGGACTCGACCAACCATGATGTTCGGTTAAGTCAACACCTTTGTTACAAGATGAGTCTGATTTGATGATATACCTCGAGGGACTTGACCAAGCATACTATGTCCTCAGGTCACCGGTGACATCTCTATGTCGTAAGCAAGATAGCGAATCGTGATATAGGTGAGTCTCGAGGGACGCGACCAACTCAACCTTCATCGGGAATTAGTTTATACTTATAACGATGGAAGGCCACGTGGGTCAATCTAATTGCCTCACGTTTACCGACTTAATATTATCGAGAGAGATGTTTCTATGATTTGGTCTCCTAATATGACATGTCACACATATACATATTTAATATATATCTACATCGCATGTAAATATATATACATATCTAGTATGTGTATAAGCAATCACACCAGATGATCATGAACCACAACCTAATGTGATTAGGCCCAAGCCAGTAGGCCTAATCACTCACATCAAGATCTATGTGTGCAACGGTGCATCTTCATGCCCTGTGATCGTCCATCTCGTCCTCGTCGGTTCCGTCGACATCTCGATGCACATAGTAGCACTGTAACGATGCTCCTCAAAGCTCTAGGCCTGCTCTGAGGTGGAGAAGGGAAGGAGAATAGGAGAGGCAAGCAAAGGCTCTAGCCTATGAGGCTCTGAATCCCTCCTATTTATAGAGGTCCCCTGTCAAACCCTAATGGATCCTCGCCTAGTGGGTATTGGATCTGCATCCAATAACCCAAGCCTTTTAGATTAGTGGATCTCGATCCAATAATCTCTCATGGGCTCTTATTGGATCTCGTCTATTGGATCCAATAATTCAGGGGCTTATTGGATATCCAATAAGACAAGGGCTCCGTCGGATATCTCATATCCGAACCTCTACTCATCGCAATGCCTACCATATGTGTGTAAACCCTCTAGGCCCAATATCGAGCTGGCCGTGAGTCATACCTGTCAGAACTCCTTCTGACTCAATGAATTATTATCTCTGTAATAATTCACTTGACTCATCGACTACGGATATACTAGGCAACTACGCCGTAGTCCCCAAACGATACAGGGGAATCCAATCCATTGGACCTGTCTATCCTCGGTTACCGTGTACCTATAGTCCCTCATCCGTCTAATATCCTAGAGACCGTATATCGAGCATGGTGCTGTCAGACCCATACGGTTTCTACTCGAGTCTCGCTCTAATCGGATTCTCCTGGAGAACTCTTTCTCTCTCAACCCGAATGACCCTAGCTAGGGATTTGTCTGAGCAAGAACACATGAGATATTCCTCTCATGACGTCGAGAGTGGATGATCCTCTATCGACACTCAATAGCCCTCGTAAGGTCGACTACCACTCCCAATGACTAGTTGTACTAGATCTGGGACAGCCAAACCTATAGGTCTGGTATCAAAGAGTGGAGCACTCATACAAGACATCCTTAGTGTCTCAAGTCTAAAGACCAGATATACCACTAGGACTACGGAATCGCTATCTGACAATAAGGCATCATCAACCATCCAGCATTTTGTAAGCGGATTAATTAGTGAACTCATTCTCCAATAAGCACCTGTATTGTATCCCTAGTGTCCCTACACGTGCAGCTATGAGACCAACTGCATCCATCATATGGACGGGTATACAGCACACCAGTCTGTTTGGTTATCATGATGTCCCTCTCAAGTAACCTATGACCGGGATTATTTAGGATATGT
The DNA here is from genome assembly GCF_036884655.1 of Musa acuminata AAA Group. Classification (NCBI taxonomy): domain Eukaryota; kingdom Viridiplantae; phylum Streptophyta; class Magnoliopsida; order Zingiberales; family Musaceae; genus Musa; species Musa acuminata. Next base: position 31,460,933 of record NC_088329.1, on the reverse strand, counting down.
GTTTAAAGGTGAATCGATCTCATTTTCGTGATCTCATCACGATCCGATTCCCATTGCACAAATCCAAGGATATCACAATATATACATACATGTATATATGCAATAGTTATAAAGTGATATATACCAAAATATAATAAGCAAAAAGATTCTATATCAAGTCACACGTGCCATCATTCACATGATTGGCTTATTGGGCACCTATGACTAGTAGCTTTTTTACATAGTACCCTAATTGAAGATGTCTTTATGCAGCAACCTCTTGGCTTCATCTATCATTAGTATCCAAGACATGTTTTTAAACTACAAAAAGCTATTTATGGACTTTGTCAAGCTCCAAGAGCTTGGTACATAGAACTTGGCTCGTTTGTGACATCTACTAGCTTCTTCAACTCTAAGTTTGATACCTCACTATTTCTCGATCAATAAAATGGCAATATAATATGTCTTTGATATATGTGGATGACATTATTGTCATGGGCAATAATCCTATGGAGATCAAGGCATTCCTCAAGCATTTGACAAATCGATTCTCCCTCAAAGATCTAGAAACCTTGAGCTACTTTTTTGGAGTAGAAGCAATATATATATCTTCAAGACTTTTCCTATCACAAAGAAAGTATATTCATGATTTGTTATCAAAGATAAACATGTAGGATGCAAAAGTGGTTACAACTCCTTTGTCTACTGGTGAATCACTCAAATTATGTGATAGAAGCTCTACTACGGACCCAACTCAATATCACAAAGTATTTAGCTCTTCACAATACTTTGCTGTCACATGCCCAGATATCTTATTGGTGGTCAATAAATTATCATAATTCATGTATCGACCATCTACTATGCATTGGTCTGTAGTTAAACGGATCTTACAACATCTTAATGGGACCCTCATGGCCTTTTTTTTTGTAAACACTCCCCACTTTGTCTCCATGCCTTTGTTGATACTGATTGGGCAGGAAACTTTACTGATAGAATATCCATATCAGGGTGTATTATTTTTCTTGGATATAATATAATCAATTAGAATTCTAAGAAACAAAAGATAATTGCATAATCTATAATTGAAGCTAAATATCGTGCCATTGCCACCACTGTTGTAGAACACAATTGGGTCACAAATATGCTCAAGGAATTTGACATCGACTCCACCTCTACTCATACAATATATTGTGATAATGTCAGAGTTACATACTTATGCATCAATCCAGTGTTCCACTTATGCATAAAACACATTGCCATCGACTTTCACTTCATGCGAGATCAAGTTATCATATATCAACTACGTCTTTCTCATATGCATATGACTGATCATCTAGCAGACTCACTTACGAAGCCTGTCATCCGTAAATAATTTTTCTCGCATCAGTACAAGATCGACATTCTTGACAGGAGTACTATCTTATGGGGGCATGATAGCAGCTAAGATTTCTCCAACTGTACGATAAAATCTCATTACTCTGTTGAAAGAAATCCTCTTTCCTAACATATATAAATATGGAGCACATATTAAACACAAAAACATATCTTCATATATCATTCTTTCATCGTGAAATTAAGGGGAAGATCGGTTCCTGCTCATCATTGATTGCAATGCTTTACAAAAGCTTGAGCTTTTTGTTATCGTCAAGAGCGAGTGTTAGCAGCAAAACCTAAGATGCCTGAATTCAATGATCTGTACATGGAAACACCTACAGAAAGTATGTAGAATTTTCTGATTAAAGGGTTCAGATTGTCAAAATCCATGACATCTTCAGGTTGTGTTCATCGATAATTTCAACCAGAAAGAAAAGTTATGGCCGCCATGGATCACCACTCGGAAAGCAGATGATGGTTGGATGATGGTTGAGCCCTGATCTCAAAGAAGCCAACAACTCCTATTGGCACAGAGACCAGCCACAGTGTAATACAACTCAACCTTCTGCTACTCGTGCAAACTGCAATCCGATGACTCATCGTTGTATTGCACATAGCACTCGCTGAAGGTGAACGAAACCTAAAGTTGCCATGTTTCTGCAGTTTGCAAAGTAGTCAAGAACACAGAGGCCAAACTTTCTGATAGCAGAATTGTGCCTGACGATGACTGTCAAATCTAATGACCAAACGGTGATTACACTGGAACTCCTGCATCCTTTTCCGGTTCGGTGGTCCATGAGAGCGTGTCTCTGCTTCCTCGACCTGTCTTGGTGGGACAAAAGAAGTGACAAGGAAATGGCATGATGGCAGCAGAGAAAGGAGTTTCACTGTTGCAACATACCCCAGGCCATGCTCGTAGACCAACACTTGGATCCAAAGGTGCTTTGGGGAGAGGCAACAAAGGAGAGGCCTGATATGAAACCGTTAAAGAAGTGAAAGCTATGTAAGAAACCATAAGGTTTCGAAGGTAGAAAAAAAGAAGCAAAGACCAAAGATCTCCATTGACTGATGAACTGTGGAAGCAAACTCTTGAACAAGGTGAATTTAGGTAGAGACACCAACATGTATTAGATTAGGTAGCTTATCATCACATCTTAGGATTGACACGTATATTTCATATCTGCAGGAAAACTTGCCAGATGAATTTGCTTTGAGAGGTTTTATAAGGGGCCAATACATCCAAAAAAACAACAAATCCAAGAAGAAAAGAAAGTAAATTGTGTGAGCTATGGGAATTTAGAGTTAGCAGGGACTAGTGCATGATATGGACCAATCTTATCCACTCTTAAAATTATTAGCGATTGAGCAAGGAAGATCTAATCACGGATAAGATTGAGTGCTTGGGTTGACAGTAAAATCATCATCTGGTTGTTGAATTAAGCTTTGGGTGCTGCCTTTTAAATCCCATCAAGCGGTCAACATGAGACTCACAACGAGAGTTATTGGTGGGGAGGGAAGATTTGTCATCCAATTTAGAAGTGGACTCGTTGGTAGGAATGTTATTTTTCCATCATATCTTTTCCTTGGCCTCCACTTGCTCTCGTTGATATGATGTCTCAGCAAAATGAAGATTGCCAAATGAGTCGAGGCAAAGAAGACCATTAACTTCCTATCAGGAGCAAACCATGGAGGAAAGCTTCCATAAACTGCATGTTTGCTACAAAATGCTTATACCGAATTCTCATCATTGACCTCAGTCAGCTTTTCTGAGAGAACAGTTCACTGGCTGTGGTACAAATCAGAATTCACTGTTTGGAATTCTTGGTCATCACCTTGGCCAGGACATGATCTGACCAAGCTTTTCTTGGTTGAACAATGTAGGTTTGACATGCACTGTGTCATTCCATGATGTGACAAGCCCAAAGTGCCTCCCTTAGCTTTCTTTTGATGCTTCCACGACGAAATTAACCTGCATTTCTCTGCCTGTGCTCATCAACAGATCGATTCTCTTCAGTTTCTTTCTTCCATCACGAAGAACAAACCTTGATGAAGATACGTGTCTCCGAACTAGCCAAACCAACAATGTCTCTGAACACTGCCCTAGGTTGAGCCAAGATCCAACCTCAAGACTCCCCCACTTCCCAAAGTTTTGCAGATCTATCTATCTGTCTCATCCAACACCCACTATGGTTGCAGACCACTCGAAAGCCATGCCGAAGCATTTCCAACAAAGTTCTCACCTTGCAGACCCCTAGAAAATCTCAACTCTTCTCCATGCAGGAATGGGAGCGCTGAACATTCCCCATGCCACATAGCATTTAGCCATCAACACCTTGAAGACAATGCAAAGAGTCACAAGTTTTACCAAAAGAGAGGACAGATGGGAAAAGAAGGAAGAACTACTGCTATCAAAAGAAACAGAAAGAAAAATTGTCTGAAAAGTATGTCTCTCCCCATGCAAACATACACATCACGACCCGGAAAAACTCGACATTTTCAAAGTTGAACAAAATCTCTCTCTCTCTCTCTCTCTCTCTCTCTCTCTCTCTCTTTCTGCATCCTTCTGTGTCATTTTCATTAGATGTTTTTATCGTTTTATTTCTTTCCTTCCCTACACCTGCCTCATGGGAAGGATCAAGGAGAGGAGGGGGTGTACGCCATACTGAAAAGGGGCCGTTGTGAGGGGGAAGACTCTAAATGGTGTGTGGGGTCTGGCGGCTCTTCTTTTCATTTGTTCTCTCATTAGTTTCCATCTTAGATTTTCTTGCTTGATAACAACATTTTTGCTTCCATTCCCCTGTTATGGTTTTGTCTTGGATTTTGGAGGAAAAAGACATGAGAGAAGGGAGAGAGCGAGAGAGAGGGAGATGGGGGGCCTCTATATGCACTTTATTCTCTTAAAACTGGATACTTTAATCAACTCCTAGGCACAAGGATTTGAAGGAGAGCATGCCCCCAGTCTCTCCCTCCATTCTCCTCACACACCATCCCTTCCTACCTTCTCAAAGGTGCGTGCCTGCACTCTTCTTCTTCTCCAAGATCCAATCTTTTTCACTTCCTTGCATTTGAACTCTATGGTTCCCACTTCTTGTTTCAGTCAGCAATCCTCCACATCAAAACCCATCTAGAGAGGGGAACAAAGATCACAGCTTCCTTTTTCTGAAGAGAATCTGGCAGTGACTCTCTCCAGTTCCTTTTGATCTTGTTAGATAGCAAAATTAACTTCCTAGTAGATTAGTAAGTGAAGTAAAGGATCTGTATCTTTGTTTTCCATAAAAATATCTACTCTGCTCTCTGGTTCTCTGCATCTTGTTCTTCTCCAGGAGGAGGGAACAGTATGGAAACCAGAAACACCAACTGTTTCCATTCCCTTTCATTGCCTGGAGATCTGAAGACGACCGTTTATTCAGCTCTATGAGGGCATCTGAAACCATGAAAGATGGGACTTCGAAGAAAAGCAAGGTTTTTGCTTACAGATGCTCTGAGTAGACCTGTTGTTCTCTTACAGTCAAGTGCCACTGAGCTTCGTGGATTACTAATGCTTGCCTTCTTTTTCTCCTTCTTTCATCTGTTTGAGAGCAGCTCTCATGGTCCAAGTCCCTTGTAAGATGGTTCAACATCAAGAACAAAGCTGACGACTTCCATTCAGATTATGTCAGTAGAGGTAGAGATGCTTATGTCACCCTTACTTCTGCTATCATGTTCATTGCTTGTGGTGCTGTTTTGTCTTCCACATCCCTTTTTCTTCCTTGTCAAAGCTCCCTTCTCTTCTCTCCTCAGCATCTGCTGAGGACCAACTGCTTCCCCTTCAACACTGTGAAACAAGTCATGGGTCTGATGCCCATTAATGCAGAACACAGCCTGGATTCCTTGTTCTTCTTAAAGTGTGTGCGTGTTCTTTTCAGGAGGCGATGAGGAATGGCGGGTCAGCATCACAGGGACAGAAGCTTACTCTGTCAAGCAAAGCAAAACAGGTTAAACAGTGCATCCTCCCAGCCTTGCAGCTTTGGACCATGTCTTCCTTCTCTTTCCCTTCCCTCTCTGAATTGTTCCTATTCCTCACACAAACTTCAATTTGTGTCATCAGAGAGATTGTCCAGGAAGAAGTCCGATCAAGTTCGACGAGGAAAGATCGATCTTGTTGCAGCTGAAGTCACCGAAACCCAGCACTACAGGTACCTTCAAACAACAACCAACCAATCACCCATCCATTCCACTTCTTAGCTGCCTTGAGCCGCTTACCACTCGATTTCTTGGGCTAGGATCTTCGTTGCAACATGGAATGTAGGTGGGAACTCCCCAAAAGGTAGTCTGAATCTTGATGATTGGCTCCAAGCCTCACCTGCTGCAGACATATACGTCCTGGGGTACGTGCCTCACCTTCGTGCATCTTCCTCGAAGCGTCTGTGATGTGAAGTTGCCTGTTTTGGTCTCTCAGATTTCAGGAAGTTGTTCCTCTCAATGCGGGAAATGTTTTGGGGGCAGAAGACAATGCTCCTGCAAGGAAATGGGTTGCTCTCATTAGGAAGACCCTCGACGGTCTTCCCGGCAATGGCAGCAGCAGCAGCTACCAGACACCCTCCCCTGTCCCAAACCCAATCATGGAGTTGGACGACGACTTCGAAGGCGCGACGACGTCGAGACACCAGCATTTGCTCCACCGCCGCTCGTTCCAGTCCTTGAGCCGTAGTTTGAGGATCGACGGGGACGTCTTGGCCCCGCAGCCCCGGTTAGATCGCCGGCACAGCATCTGCGAGCGTGTCATTTTCGCAAACAGGCCAAGTGATTACGACCCCAGCTATCGATGGGGTGGCTCCGACGACGACGACGACAACATCAGTGGAGATTACTCCCCTAGCATGGCAGCACACTACTCGCCCATGTCGTATGGCCACGCAGCTTCCTCATCCATGGAGGGGCGAGATAGACCAGGACATCCAAGGTAAAAATAAATACCTCAGAACTATTTGAGCATTTGCTTTCCAGCAAGAACTCAACTGGAAGAAGGATTTCACCTCTCGACCAGGTATTGTTTGGTGGCAAGCAAGCAGATGGTGGGGATATTTCTCACTGTATGGGTGAGAGGAGATATAAGAGAGAGCATAAGGAACCTAAAGGTCTCCTGTGTTGGTAGAGGTTTGATGGGTTATCTTGGGAACAAGGTAAGATTTAGTTGCATGTCTCTTGCTGTCTCTAGCTTCAATGCAGTCAATTCCTTAATGCTGCTACCGGCCGCAACACGAGAACCACATCACTTGGAGGATTGTTAAACTTGTTTCTTCCAGGGTTCGATTTCGATTAGCATGTGTTTGCACCAAACAAGCTTCTGCTTCATCTGCAGCCATTTGACTTCTGGGCAGAAGGATGGAGATGAGCTGCGGAGGAACTCTGATGTGATGGAGATCCTGAGAAAGACCAGGTTCCCTACGGTTCATGGTGACAGGTCACCTGAGACCATCCTTCAGCATGAGTAAGCCTGTTTGCCATTTGCTTGGCGAAGTGAACACCCGACTACGTTCCGCTAATGGCTCTCATGTTTGCCGTTTGCTCTTCTCCCTAGTAGTCGAATAATTTGGCTTGGAGATCTAAATTACCGCGTTGCTCTTTCGTATCGCGCGGCCAAGGTACTTGTCGAAATGCGTAACTGGAAAGCACTGCTGGAAAAAGACCAGGTAGAGTCGTGCTTCTTAGCGAAGATTTCATGTGATCACGAGGAACACTTTCTGGTGGCTCATTCTGCTCTTTCTCTGAAGCAGCTTCGGATAGAAAGGAGGTGTGGCCGCGTCTTCCGGGGATGGAACGAAGGAAGAATATACTTCCCTCCCACATACAAGTATTCAAACAACTCGGACCGCTACGCTGGAGATGACATGAACCTCAAAGAGAAGCGTCGAACGCCTGCATGGTATCATTTAAGAACAAACAATTTTCACTACAGTAGCTTAGAATGCATTGATCTGATATGTGAAGCTGATCAAATTGTTTCACGGATCAGGTGCGATCGCATCTTATGGTATGGAAGAGGCCTCAACCAGCTCTCCTACGTTCGTGGCGAGTCCAGGTTCTCTGATCATAGACCTGTTTCTAGCATTTTTACAGCAGAAGTCGAGTCGATTAATCACCGCCGAATACAGAACATGGATTGCGCTGGCTCTCAAGTAGACATCGAAGAGCTTTTGCCCTTCTCAAATGGTTACACAGATCTCGGTTTCTTTTAAAGATTGCAAGCGGTCAGATGCTCTAAGCTCTATCCATCCAGAGTTCCTAGAGAACAATCTCTGCAATCAAACCAAGGTATGCTTGCGGTCATGTGCATGTTTCCAGTGACTAGAAAGAAATACTAAGCAAGTTCTCTGTTGTCACAGTTCATAGACGTATTTGCTTGTGGAAGACTGATAGTAAACCTGGATCACTGAATCAAAAGTCAGCAACATTTTGCTGTGGTCTTCTGGTAAGTGTAATGAATTCCCATCATTCCTATTTGTCCATATAAATTGGAATGGAGATACATTAATGAAAAGAGCATGAAAACCTATAGTTTCATCCTACTTTACACATTAGACTTCAAAGAATTTATGAAGTTACACTAATTTACATTCATATGTCTCGTGCTTTGTGGTATTTGAACTCCCAACTGATTTCTTTCAATATGTTGACAACACAGACTGATGGAAGAAGAGACTTCCCGTGAAGACTAATCGAAGGCAAAGATGGATACTCTTTTGACAACTTATGTTTGAACTGTATAGTATCAATACGTCTAATAATTTTCGTGTTGCTTTGTGTACCAACAGGTTGGGTGCATTCAACCCTCATAATTCTTGACAGACCACGATAGATTTCAACAGTCAAAAGAATAACCAGCAGAAGAAAAGCTACACTTACCCTATGTAGTTTTCTCGGTCAACATAACGACTGCAAGGTCCACATGGAACAAGGAGTTCCTGACAGTCGCTGACTAACACTGACATGGCAACAGTGGACTATCAAATTCACAGGTTAAATTTTTTGGCAGCTTCTATCACTTCTTCTTTATATATTCTCTGTGAAGGAACATGGGAATTTTGCAGTTTGAGGTGGGGACAAACAGTAATAACTGGCCAATTCTTTTTCATATTTTACAAGTTGGGGACACTCATTGCACTGCAGATAAACTAGTGTTGTAGGTTATGACACGAGCATGGTCAAAGATCTGAGCTGCAAAAGGCTATTCTTTTTATATTTTGTGCAGATAACCCGTGTTATTTTCTTTCTTTAGTGTTGGAAGAATTACAAGAAGATATAGAAGTACAGATATGATCGTAACACTTGGATTATTGTTCTCTGAAATCAGACTAAGAGTACAAATCAAGTTTTTTTTTTTTTTTGAGAATGTTGTATCATAAAGAGAGAGTCTTGTAGTGATGGTGTAACCTCGTTAATTCTTTATTAGAATCATGTAGTAAGCTGGAGATTGGCATGGGGCTTGTGATTCTCTCTTGTGAGTGTTGAAGTAACAAATGGCTGAATTATGATCACTGGGACCATTATTAAGTACTTAGGGCATGCAGTAGTGTTCAAGAGATTGATAAGATCATCAAAATAAGTTACTGTGTGGGTGAGAGGTGTAAGCATAAAATCTATAATTATGTCATATAAAAAATACGGAGATAACTTTTATGCTAGGATCAGAATCAAATGGATAGATCTAATTATTACGATGCGTACCTTTTGATGTTATTTGTTCAGAGATCTCGTCTGATCTGCTAAGTATCGTTTTTGATCCAAGATTGCTATAGGTACCGTCTTTAATCCAAATCCGCTGCGGAATCTGCAAGGAGTGCAAGGAATAGATCATTTATGAGATTGATGGATTTTTGGGAGAAAGGGTTTTTGGGGAGAGAAACTGAAATTCCTCAATGGAGAGCTGCATCTGTACATAACGTGCCAACGCTCTCTCAACCCTAGAGGTCCTGTCCTATTATAGGCGAGAGCAGAGGGTCTACGATAAGATCTTAGGATATTTCCTTCCATTAAGGTTATCTCCCGAGGAATCGTTCCGTAAGATGGACTTCTATTATATTGGCTAAAATATTTCAACGAAACCTAATTAGTTATATATTATATATCTTATTCAATTATAAAAGGGCCACAAAAACCTAACATTCTCCCACTTGGCCCATTAATTGATAAGATATAAAAGAGATATTCAAAATCAAAATAAACAAAACAAAATTTGTTTGAAAAATAATTTTACCTAATTAGATTCCAAGAAATTTTGAAAAGCATTTTATACATGGTCATGTTTTAAAATAAGTCAATAAGTCCAATAAACATAATAATACTATATTAAGTCCAACTATCAATGCGAGTCATAGCGGTTGTATTTCATCAATGTTATACTCCCTTCTATGTACCACAACATTGTTAGTCTTTCCTAATATAGTCCATAATGACCTATGTAATTTGTCTTGTCAAGACAATCATGTTATTACATTCAACCATAATATACATAAACATAAATGTAAATAGGATAGCAGAAACAGATAACTTTAATTAAGCAAGAAGAAGGTCAATAATAGTATCAACATAAACATGTATCACCATATCCTTTATGACTTGCTCACAAGCTCCATTCTAAGAACATGTTCTTTGAATATTTTACACTGTAAAGCTTTTGTCAATGGATCAGCTATCATCAGTGGTGCTCAAATTCTCAATTGACACTTGCTGTTTCTGGACTCTTTCTCTAACCACCAAGTACTTTATCTCAATGTGCTTGGAACCACTAGAGTACTTGCTATTCTTAGAGAAGAAAACTACTGCAGTGTTATCATAAAATATCTTCAGCGGCCTGGCAATTGAGTCGACCACACCAAGTCCCGAGATGAAATTTTACATCCATAAAGCTTGATTTGTGGCCTCAAAGCATGCCACAAATTTAGCTTCCATTGTTGATGATGCAATAAGCGATTACTTTGCACTTTTCCAAGAAATTGCCCCACTAGCTAATATAAATACAAATCCTGAAGTGGACTTCATACTGTCGAGGCAATTTACAAAATTAGCATCTGAATATCCTATCACTTCAAGCTGATCTGATCTCCTGTATATGAGCATATAATCTTTCGTCCCTTGTAGATATCTCATTACTTTCTTTGCAGCTTTCTAATGTTCCATTCCTAAGTTGCTTTGGTATCTTCCCAACATTGCAACTGCAAAACTAATATATAGTCTTGTACAAGTTTGAGCATATAATAGACTTCCAACTACGCACCCATCAGGAATATTCTTCATTTGATTCTTTTCTAAGTCATTTCTTGGGCACTGGTTTTGATTGAATTTTTCACCTCTAGTAATAGGTACATCATTAGTTGAGCAAAGCTGCATATTAAATCTTTCCAAGATACGATCAATATATCCTTTCTAAGATAATTCTAATAATCCTTGAGATCTATCCCTGAATATCTCAATGCCAATAACATAGGCTGCCTCATTTATATCAACCATCTTAAAGTTCTTGTTGAGAAATATCTTGGTTTCGTGCAATAAACCAAGATCTCTACTGGCAAGTAAAATATCATCAATATATAAGACCAATATAATAAACTTGCTCCCACTTACCTTCAGATGTATACACTGATCAACAGTGTTTTCCTTAAATCCGAAGGAAGTGATGGTATTATGAAATTTTATATACCATTGTTTGGAAGCTTGTTTAAGGCCATAAATGGATTTCTTAAGTTTACAAGCCCAATTTTCTTTTCCCTTTTCAATGAATCCTTCAAGTTGTTCCATATAGATTTCTTCATCTAGATCCTCATTCAGAAATGCTGTTTTCACGTCCATTTGATGCAACTCAAGATCATAATAAGCTATCAATGGCATGATGATTCTTAATGAGTCCTTTATTAAAACTAGAGAAAAAGTCTCATTATAGTCGATGCCTTCCTTTTGAGAAAAACCTTTGGCCACAAGTCTAGCTTTATATCGTTCGATATTGCCCGTTGAGTCGCGTTTTGTCTTAAAGACCCATTTACAACCGACTCTTTTGCAATCATTGGGCAATTCAACGAGATCCCAAACACTATTCTAAACCATTGATTTTAACTCTTCTTTCATTGCATCATACAATTTTTCAGAGTCGTTACTTTCTATGGCTTGTGAAAACGATAAGGGGTCTCTTTTTATTCTTATATCATAATTTGATTCTTGTAGATATACCACATAATCATCAGAAATGGCATGTTTCTTTTTCTTTTGAGATTTTCTCAAATCTGCTAATTGTGATTGTTCTATAAGATTATCAGCGGCGACATCAATATTCTGTGAGAGTTTTTTTATATTATTTTATTGTTCACCCTCATCAATACTCTCATTGATTTGAGGAACAACAATATCTCGAATAGGAGATGATATGGGAGAATTAACCTGAATCTCCTCGATATCAAAATTAATCCTTCGAGATTTTTCACTCCCATTGATTTCACCATTTTCTAGGAATTTTGCATTACCAGATTCTACTATTCTCATACTATAATTAGGGCAATAAAATTTGTATCCCTTGGATTTTTCTGGATAACCAATAAAATATCCTGAAATAGTTCTTAGATCCAATTTCTTTTCATGTGGATTGAATACTCTTATCTCTGCAGGACACCCCCAAATATGTAAATGTCTTAGACTGAGCTTCATACCAGTCCATAACTCAAATGGAGTCAATAAAATTGATTTACTAGGAACCCTGTTCAAGATGTATATAGCTATCCTAAGAGCTTCACCCCACATCGACTCAGGTACAGAGGAATAACTTATCATGCTCCTAACCATGTCCATCAGAGTACGATTTCGCCTTTCAGTAACACCGTTCTGCTGTGGCACACCTGGTAATGCATATTGAGCACAAATACCCTATTGTTCTAGGAATCTAGCAAAAAGGCCAATATTCTGACCAGATCCATCATATCTGCCATCAAATTCACCACCTCTGTCAGATCTGATAATTTTAATTTTTCTATCTAATTGTCTCTCAACCTCATTTATGTATACTTCAAGAGTATCAATGGCTTGAGACTTTTCATGTATTAGATAAACATAGTCATAACTAGACAGATCATCTATAAATGTGATGAAATATTTTTCTCCACTAAAACAAGAAATATGGAGTGGTTCGCAGATATCAGTATGAATAATCTCAAGGAGTTCTTTACTTCTTGTGGCATTTTTCTTTATATGTTTAGTTTGCTTTCCCTTAATGCAATCTATACAAACATCAAAATCAGTGAAGTCTAAATGTTTCAAAATATTATCCTTCACTAATCTTTCAATTCTTTCCCTGGAGATATACCCCAATCGTCTATGCCACAATATAGAAGATCTTTCATTATTGAAACTACGTTTCAATCCAACACTTGATTGTAGGGTCATTAATGTCTTTGCAAACTCAATATCCAAATTAATTCTATACAAACCATCACATAGAATTCCAGAACCAACTTTTATTGAATCATAAAACATACTGAGTTTGCCACTACCAAAAGAAAGACAATATCCTAACTCATCAATTCTAGAAAGAGAAACCAAATTTTTAGAAATTGTAATGACATAATATGTGTCAATAAGATCCATCAAGTGACCCGTCTCTAAACGTAGACCATAAGTTCCCATTGATATCACTTTCTCTTTAAGATGATTTCCCATAATGATAAATCTTTTATGTTCTTTTGGTTTCCAAATTGAAAGAAATCCCTGCATGTTATTTATAACATGAGTTGAAGCACCAGAATCAATCCACCAAGTGTTATGAGGAACTTCTGTAATATTTGATTCGAAACATACAAAGGTCGAGTTAATACCTTTCTTTTCGAACTAAGTCTTGCGTTTAATGCAATCCTTCTTCACGTGTCCTTTCTTGCCACAAAAGAAGCACTTTACAATAAAGGTTTTCTTTTCATTAGTCCGTTTAACATTTCCAAACCCGACAAGTTTCTTTGATTGATAATGCTTCAATTTTCTTTTCTTATTACCAGCTCCTTGAGTAGTAGCCATGACATTATATGAACTTTCCTGTCTTAATCTCAATTCTTCCTAAACACACATGTTAGTCAACTCATTCAAGTCCCACTTATCCTTATTTGTATTATAGTGAATCTTAAATGGGCCAAACTGAGAAGGAAGAGAATTGAGAATAAATTGCACGAGGAAAGATTCATCAACATTTATGCCTAATGTTTTAAGTTTTACAGCTTTGTCAGCCATATTGAGGATGTGATCCTGAATTCCTCGAGTACCATCATACTGAGCCGTAGTCAGTTCTTTCATTAATGTGCCAGCCAATGACTTATCAACAGATTTAAATATGTCTTCAATAACTTTTAAATATTTCTTTGCGCTAGTTGCAATCGGTAATGAAGTCTTTATGTTATTTGCAATTGTCATTCTTATAAACATTAAACTAAGCCTATCAGATCTTTCCCAAGCCTCCATTTCATTAACTTATTTTACAGTATTTTCCTGCTTTTCAACAAGTAATGCTAAATCAAGATCTAATACACCCAGTGTGAATTACACATGCTCTAACCATTCTGAATAATTTGATCCAGATAGTACAAGGACATTAGATGCATAAGAATTTATATGCGGAAGTACTACTGCAAAAAAAATATAGAACAACATTAATGCTTTGAGTTTGTCAAAAATTGATGAATTATTGATATCATCTATATTACACCTTTGGGTGAAATATTGACATATCTAGTGTTCAATCAAGAATATTTATAGAGGACTGATATCATCCTTGTGGAATAATGTTGTTACCTTTGGGTATACAACCCTAAACTACAAGGATATCCAAAAACAGTATCATCCTACCCCATCACAAAATTATTTGAATTAGATTCTCCTTTAGAATTATCTAAATCTCCTAATTATATGTGTCATTATGAATATTATTTCCTTAATGTCATTTAGGACTAATTCTTTAATATTATTTTATAAGTCATTAGTCCAGATCACTTTGGTGGCTACAAGACTAATGCAATAATATAAAATAAAATATAAAATGTCCTATAAACGATAAAACTTTTATTGTAATTCATATCACAAAAGTGTATCATCCCAGGCCACTTTAGCAACTACTAGTCAGATAAAACTCAGGGAGATGAGTTACAAATAATATTCATTAATTTCTTTAATTTTTGCTAAGCAGTTCAATAATAAAATAACTATAATAATTATTGAATATTAATTCTAAGCAGTTTAATAATAAATAACAATAATAATTATTGAACATTAATGCTAAGCAATTCAATAATAAATAACAATAATAATTATTGAACATTAATGTTAAGCAATTCAATAATAAATAACAATAATAATTATTGAACATTAATACTAAGTAATTCAATAATAAATAATAATAATTATTATTGAACATTGATGCTAAGCAGTTCAATAATAAATAACAATAATAATTATTGAAAATTAATCAGTAAAAAAAACTCATATGATAATCATGATAATATAAAAATCATGCCTTCATGTGAAAGGTAAATATTATTTCATAATTTCATATATATACATGTGAATAAGTAAATAAAATTCTAAAAATAATAATTAAATTTTTTTTTTACCATATGTATAATCAATAATTCATATGAGAAGACTATAAAGTGAACCATAATTTATATTTTTTTAATAAAATTAAATCCAATTAAATAATCAAAAATATAATCATGATTAAAATTAATCATAATTATAATAAATCATATTTATAATAAATCTTATTTATCAATTTTATAATTGAGAATATAAACTAAATTTCTTAATTTTTGATAAAACCATAAATATTTGAAAGAATATAAATCGGAAATAGGCGAATGGCAGAACTATAATTTGGTAGAAATTAGACCCGAGGGTAAAATAGTAAATATGTTGGCAGCACATAAACTAAAATTACGAAATTTGCAAAGGGCAAAACTGTAATTTTAGAAAACCCTAGCCTCGAGGATAAAATCGTAATTATGCCAAAACCCTAAAATGCCTTCGCTGCCGTCGCCGTCAGCGCGTGCTGCACTATCGCCTGTGCGTGCGGCTACCGCCGCCGCGGGGCTGCCACTTGCCCACGCGCGGCCACTGCTGCTGCGGCGGTTCCTGTCCTCGCGTGGCTGCTGCCAGCGCGCGGTCGCCGCTTGTGCACGTTTTGCTCATGCACGGCCGCCACCTGGGCTGTCTGCCTGCATGCGGCCGACCGTCGCATGGACGGGTTATGGCCGTGTGCGGCCGACCGTCGCATGGACGGGTTCTGTGATGCTTGTGTACGGGACGGGTTCTGTGATACGCACGCTACCCAACGTAGTCGTAGATTCACAGCGAGGTCGACGGTGACCATTGCTGCTTAGCAATTCTTGGAAGATGAAAGTAATTTATGCATCGTAAATAAATTTACAGATCTAATGCATTTGATTTCAAAAATCTAGGCTCTGGTACCAAATGTCGGCATAAAATCTATAATTATGCCATATCAAAAATGCGAAAATAACTTTATAGGATCGGAATCAAATGCATAGATCTAATTATTATGATGCGTACCTTTTAATACCATCTATTCAAAGATCTCGTCTGATCTGCTAAGCACAGTAAGATTGCTGCAGGCACCGTCTTTAATCCAAATCCGCTGCGAAATCTGCAACGAGCGAAAGGAATAGAAACTGAAATTTCTCAACGATAAGATCTCAGGAGATTTCCTCCCATCAAGATTATCTCCCGAGGAATCGTTCCATAAGATGGACTTCTATTATATTGGCTAAAATATTTCAACGAAACATAATTAGTTATATATTATATATCTTATTTAATTATAAAAGGATCACAAAAACCTAACAAAAGGATCATGGACTTGGGGCAGCGTTGGATTTTGGGAGAACAGTGCCACAGTCGCCGTCGCCACTGGACTAGTGATGTCCTCTCATCATGCAGGTTTGGAAGGATACACATTAGACATTGTTGAGGAGGAGATTGCTTGAGAAGAATGAGGCTGCAAAAGTCCCTTTATGGCGAGAAGCATACAAAGAATTAACTGGTTTCATTTTCGGAAACCAGATGGTACTGCACTTGGCATGATTGCATATCATGTGACAGGGTGACAGATTGGCCTCCTGCAAATCATCTGAGTGGTCATGCATCAGAGGTTGGACCCTTCACCAAAGACAAATGTACAGATTCTTCTTTCTTTTCCATTTCTAATAGAGAAGCCAATTTTTGTTGCCTCTGTTGGGTTTTCTTTTGTTCGAAAACTAGGAGGCTGAGATTCCTAGGTTTGTCTCAGAATGTATGTACAAACAAGCGTGATAACCATCACATCCATTTGTGTGAGGTTGTCCAATGCAGATGTCCTTCATTCCATGCTAGAGGACAGTTCGTTAAGAATCATTGCTGAAACAGTGAGAGACTTCCGCAATTGTCTCATCAGATTGACTGAACTGTCTGTTGTTACCTATTGCACATGCAAAGAAATTAATTTTGAAAGTTCACCATTATTTTTGGTCATTGGCACACGACTCTTGAATTTTTTTTCTTTACCTGCTTAAGAACTTGGATAAGCAAATGGCCCTTCACAGTGTCCACATAGGTGCAAAATAAATCATTTGCAATCATCTGTCAAAGTCTTGTAATGCTAACCCTCGATATCACATCTTAAAAACCATTAAATCAAAGTGTTGTATAAGCACTGCTAATAAGAAATGAACTCTTATATTCAGCAAATATTCAACTCCAACCTATATATTGAGTGGCCAGTCTTCATGGTACATGAGTCCTCGACAGGACAACATTACAACTAAAAGAGAGACAAACACATGGAAACATAACATGATGAACATCAATGCTCGCAGTCAGAGTAATGAAGTACTCATGCTAACACAATGACACAAGCTACTACGATTTACAAATACCCAAACACCTAATGATATGCTTGATCAGTAACATGTGTGCTAAAGTTTCATTCTTCAATCACCTATTATATCAGAAACAAGAAGATAACACTTAGAATACACAAAGAACATAATAAAAAGAAGACGAACTGCAAAATAGTACCTTCAGTGTGGTTACAATTTCAGTTGCCCCATGCACACAACTCGGGTGCTCCCAGTGATGACATGCTTCACAAACCCGAGTTACCAACTGCCACCATGGTTGACGATCTAACTTCAAAGCTAAACAATACTATCTTACAAACTCTTGTTCTAATTTTGAAGAGACAAGCTAATAGAGCATAAATCAGCAGAAGAGATGACTAGTAAAAAGACAATCACAACCTATGACTTGTAGGTTGCAGAGAAGGCAAGAGGATAGAAATCGTAGTTCCAGCCATCCAGCTTCTTCATCCCTAAAACCAGAAGAAGTGGCAAGGGGAACTTTGACACCACTGCCTTAGAAGCTAAATGTAGAGTGACGGCGACGATGGAGGAGAAGAGGAAACATGGAAAAAGAACTAAAATAAGGCATGCTGACGCAATTAATCTTAACACACACTTCATGATTGAAGCCGCTTAGTAAACCTAGTGTTTATACAGAACATCTAACGAAAGAACAGAAAGAACACGATGAAAAGCTTGCTACCGACATACGACACCAAATGACAGCCAAGGTCTTCAACACCTGATTGCCAGATAGCTGTGAGGAAGTTGTAGGTAAAACCCAACTGTAATTTGATGTCTCAATAGTTCACTTGCTCTACCTTACTAAAACTTTCTTCCTTAACCATCATTAGGTTAATTCTTCACGAATTATCCACTATTCTTCTTCCCAGCTATTACATTATTCCTTCCTCTAAATAAAACTCACCTACCTAAAGAACTCCAGCAATGCGAGCTAGAGAACCATAGTTAGTTAACATACAAAGACAAGCTAGCCATCAACTTATTCACTACCACCTACACAGGTTAAAACAGAAGACGTTTATGTGCAAAACTTTTGAACCTCCGTTCCCCTCCGTCATCAGCAACATCCCCATCTCAAATTCTCCGTGGCAGTGGCATTGGTAAGAAGGAAATTGTTGATGGAAGAAGTGGATTCTCTGGTGAGAGAAGAGGGCACTGATTTTGATATAGGTGGTATTGTTGTAGGGAAATTTAGGGCGATATCACATGCGTCGTAGAAGAATAGAAAATAAAAATCCTTAAATTTTTTATAAATTGTGTTTATTGTCATGTGAATATTAGTGCGCAAAATCCACAAAATCGAAAACTGCGTATATGAAATATCATATTTTACTTAGGGAGATCGTATATCCACGAATCCTTGTAGATCTGTAAGAGAGGATGAAGGAGGTCAAACGTCCTCCTCTCTAACGGTGATCCACATAGTAGGGCTACGACGATGCTCTTCAAATCTTCAGGCCTACTATCTGAGGAGGAGAAAGGGAGAGGAGATGACAACAAAGAGAAGCTCTAGTCTATGAACTTTTGGTTCCCTTATATTTATAGAGGCCCCCTATCAACTTAACCCTAATAAATCTTGTCCTATTGGGTACTGGATCTCCATCCAACTACCAAAGCCTCTTAGATTAGTGGATTTATATTCAATAATATCTCATTGGCTCTTATTAGATCTCATCCATATGATCCAATAATTCAGGGGTTTATTGGATATCCAATAAGATAGGGGCTTTGACGAATATTTTATATTCGAGCCTCTACTCATCGTAATGTCTACCATATGTGTGTGATCCTCTAGGCCTAATATCGAGTTGACAATGAGACATACTTGTTAGAACTCCTTTTGGCTTAGTGAATTATTATCTCTATAATAATTCACTCGACTCATCGACTACGGACATACTAGGCCACCACGCCGTAGTCCTTCGATGATACAGGGGAATCCAATCCATTGGATATATCTATCCTCATTTATCATGTATCTATAGTCCCTCATCCATCTAATATCCTAGAGATCGTATACCGGGCATGGTGCTGTTAGACCCATACGGTTTCTACTTGAGTTTCGTTCTAATCGAATTCTCCTAGAGAACTCTTTCTCTCCCAATCTGAATGACCCTGGTGTTGAATCTCAGATTTTGATGATGAAACCAATAAATATGTGTTTTTGTTTTAATCTGCGTTTTTGAGTGACGCATGATGCTTCGATCAGGATGAGACAATTATAGTAGGAAAATCATGTTGTGCCGAAGGAACATGTCAAAAGATTAGGCTTCGGGCCGTGGATTCGGGCATCGGGCCAAGAAGAGCGGAGATTGTGCCAAGGATATCGGAGTTGCAGAGTCAACTGGCCGATTGGGCAATAGGCCGCAAGAGAGGACGATGCGCCGAAGAATCGGACGAAGCGTCGAGGGACCAATGACATGCCAGATAACTTGATTAATTGCTTAGGATTAATTATCTCGATCGAAGTTTTATTTTAAGTGTGTAGGATTAACTACGATAGCTTGAAGACATAAAGCAAGTCTACCGGAGTCAAGTTCGATGGGTGTTCGAGAGTCCGCTGAGAGTCCGAAGATTTGTCGGAAGTACTACCGGAACCAACCGAGAAGGAATCGGGGACTTGCCAAATTTTTTGAAGTCCGCCGAAGAGATCGTCGGAGGTTCGTGGAGATCACTGAGAATGTTCGGTTACTTGCCAAAGACTCGCTGAACTCGCCACAAGACCGGGAGCCTGCTGGAAGTCCATTGGAAGAAATCCAAGGGTGTATCGGAAGTCCGTCGGAAGTTCGTCGGAAAGCTCGCTGGAAGGAAACTCGATGTTGCCAGTTAAAAACTTGCTTAGGATTATGTCTTAATTTCATAGTTTTCATATAATTAGGGTTAGGATTAAGAGTTAATCCTATAATCTGTTTGGGGGCCAATTGGGCCCGAATTTGGACTAGTTTTGGCCAAGTTTGGAGCCCAACCAGTGATATAAAAAGTCCATGCGGTGGCACCGCTGGTACACTATCAGTGTCAGACACTAACAGGCGGTGGCACCACTAGCATCAGGAACCCAAAAGTAATTCAAATTTGGAGCTAAAATTTGAATCCTCTTGGGGCCTATAAATACCTCTCAATTCTCAGTAGAGATAACAACCTTTCAGAAGTTAGAGATTGAGATAAAGCCTTAGCAAAGTCTTTAGCAACTCTTGTTTTCAATAGCTTAAGTGTTCACCTCCCTCTTTCTTTTTGAAAATCTGTAAGAGTGTGAACCACTTATATAAGGTTGTAAGAGGGGTATTTGTCCTTCCCCTTCAAAGTGATTTGCTAGTGGAAGTTGGAGCCTCATCGAAGAAGGCTTCACAAGTGGATGTAGGTCATTTTGACTGAACCACTTTAAATTGGTGTGTTCCTTGAATGTGTGAGTGTTTACCTTTCTTAAATCGTTATTTATATAGCAGCAAGCTTTCAGTTTTTATCTTCTCACTTTACTCGAGCTACTTTCACCAAGTCATTCATTGTCGAATCGAAATCCCTACGCATTTACAAAATTGTTTTCAAATTTACAAGTTTTAATCTACTATACTAATTCACCCCCCCCTCTTATTACCACTCCGATCCTAACAATTGGTATCAGAACCACGGTTTTCTACTTTGGTTTAACACCTAAATAGAAATGACTCTTTTCGACCTTCAAGAGGGTTACTCTCTCATTCATCCTCCCTTTTTTAATGGGATGAACTACACTTATTGGAAAACTCGAATGAGAGTTTTCTTACTTTATTTGGATTTGAATTTATGGGACATAGTCGAAAATGGATTTGAAATGTCTTCTCTTCTAATGAACCATTGGAATGATTTAGAGAAGATGTTTTTTCTAAATACAAAGGCTATGAATGCCTTATATTGTGTACTTGACAAAAATGAATTTAATCGCGTTTCGATTTATGATTCGGCTTTTGATATTTGGAGAACTCTTGAGGTCACTCATGAAGGCACTAGCCGAGTGAAAGAGTCCAAAATTAACATTCTTGTGCATTCTTACGAACTTTTCCAGATGAAACCAAGTGAGTCCATCGAAGAAATGTACACCCATTTCACGGATGTCATCAATGGACTCAAAGCTCTTGGTAAAGATTTTTCTAACTTTGAACTAGTAACTAAAATTATAAGATCCCTTCCAAAGAGTTGAGATCCAAAAGTTACAGCCATTC
Organism: Musa acuminata AAA Group; assembly: GCF_036884655.1. NCBI lineage: Eukaryota > Viridiplantae > Streptophyta > Magnoliopsida > Zingiberales > Musaceae > Musa > Musa acuminata. The sequence continues at coordinate 31,439,467 of NC_088329.1, read as the reverse complement.
AAGAGGCCAAGGATCTTAAAATATTTCCACTCAAAGAATTAATTGGGTCTTTAATGACCTACGAAATGAACAATGTGACAAAAAGGTAAATCGAGAACAACCTTCCAAAGGACAGGAAGGATTTGGGATATAGAACACATGAAGACCACTCGAGCATAAGCTCAAGTGATGGTGAACTTAAACTACAAATGAAACAAAAATTAAAGAACAAAAAGAACGAAACTACTTGTTTTGAACGCAAGAAGAAGAATAAAAATTGGGATGAATCAAGCTCCTCCGAAGACGAGAAGAAAATCAAGAAAGGCAAGGTGGCAAACTACGCCTCAACGACATTCAATGATGAGGTAATCGAAACCCCCTTAATTTATTTTGAAATTATTTGATGTTTTCCATGATACATTTTATTATTTTTTTAATAATCATTTTTCTTGAAAATTATATATTTTATGTTAATGGAATAAAATGTTAGATTTAAATCTAATGATCATATGTATGTTTTTCTTAAGAAGAAAAAATGTGTATCTTGATGATTTCTAATTTTGATTGAAACCATGCTTGATGTCTTAATGAAAATATTAAGAAGTTTAATATCATGCTTAATGATGATGCATGGCTTTTGTATGGAAAACTAAGTATGAAAAGATAGATTCACCTAAAAAGAAAAATGCATGACTACAACAAATAACAAAATGATTTTGGTTGAAAATACCTTATGCTCAATGAAACCATGATTGATGAATATCCTTTATGTTTAATGATTTCTTTGCCTTGTATATCCTATTATGATGAATATTTTAAAAATAAATGAAATCATGTTTGATTTGAAGTAATACATAATGATCATGCTTAATGAGTTTTCTTTCGAAATGATGCATATTGATTTTTATGATTTATGAATTATCGATTTTTATGATAATAAAAGTGACTTTTTTATTTAAAAAAATGATGATACATGTTTTGATTTGACATAAATGAAATAGGCATGCTTATATAAAATAGTGTAAGTGTCATGCTTGACGATTGTATACTTAATGATGCATAAAATTGTAATGAAAATATTAAAAAATTGATATCATGATTTGGTGATTTTATGCATGAGATTTTAAAGTTATACATGATGATTTTTGTGGTTTATTGATCTTGATGGTTTTCATGATGAAATTTATTTTTTGATCTTAAACGTTGATGCATGGTTTTAACATAAGAACAAATATTTGAGCATGCTAATATAAAATCAATCACATAAATTGAAACAACTAAAAAGAGAAAAGTATTTTTCTTAAAAATTCTTTTTCTCTATCTTATTGACTTTAATGAATCTATTTGATCATCTTAAAAGTAATGTTGATGATTTTGTTGATTTGGATGAGTTTCATCTAACCACGATCTTTATCTTGATTTTTGAAAATTATAACTTGAAATTTTATTTTATAAATCAAGATTATCTATTATGATTCTTTTTTTTCACTATTTAAGTCATTAAAAAAGAATCATAATATGTCTCTTGATATTCAAAATTTATGTTCACTATTTATGCATCTAATCACCAAAATTCTTGTTGATATTCTTCGTGTGATGATATGATTGCATGAAACACTCATGATATGATATAATTTCGTGTATTCATGAAATATTTATCTCATCACCCAATTAATTCTTCTTGATGTTCCTAATGTGATGAAATAAAATTATGCATGAAATACAAATGAGAAGTTAATGATCATGCATGATAAGATGTAATAAACTTTGATATTTAGATATCATCAATTGAAAAGCTATGATCATGTTGCCAAAATGATGTATCATGAATGCTTGAATATCATGTATGATATGCTCATAATGATGATTGATTTATTTGTATCATGCATGAAAAATGAAATATATGGTTTTGAAATTGTGCATGTTCGAATTTAAAAATATGATGATGCATAATGATGAAATTATGTAATCAAAATATTAAAGATTTTGAAACCATGTTTTAATGTCATGCATAATGATCATGCTTAATAAATTTCGAAATTATGCATAGTGATTTTTAAGTAATTTATGAATTATCGATTTTTATCATGATGAATTATTACATTTTCGGTTTTAAGTATGATGTATGTTTTCATACAAAAAAACTTGAGCATATTGATTTGAAATCATGTTTAATGTTTTTATAATTCGAAATTATTCTGTTTAGGAGGAGTAAGTACTTGTAAAGATTGTCTCCTAAACCAGTGAAAAGAAGAAGAGAAGTGTAAGAAGGAGGTTGATCTTTTTCTATTAAAGGAAGATTGATAGTGGATGCCGGTGGCCTTGACGGAAGAGGAATCAGCGGAGTGGATGTAGGTCACGATAATCGAACCACTATAAAATCTGGTTTGCATTTTATCTTGAGCAATTTACTTTAACTGCAAATCACTTTACTTGCTTACTGCTTTCAATACATTTACGAATGTATTTCAAGTTAAGATCTTTACGAAACAGTTTTCGTCGGAATCAATTTTAATCGAAACGATTTGAATCCGTGATTTTACCATTGCACTAATTCACCCTCCCCTCTTAGTGTCGACTCGTTCCTAACATGTTAAACCAAATGAGAAAAACCGGGCAATAATACCAATTGTTAGGAACGAGTAGACACTAAGAGGGAGGAGGGGTGAATTAGTGCAGTAGATAAAATCATCGATTTTGAAAATCTTTCATTCAATTAAAGCCAATTTTAGAAGGATAGTTTGAAATTGAAAGCGTACGGAAGCAGAGTAAGTAAAGTAGTTTGCAATGTAAGTAAAGACCTTAAAAGAAATGCAAACTAGATTTTATAATAGTTCGATCGTCATGACCTACATCCACTCTCGATTCCTCCTCCGTCGAGGCTACCGGCATCCACTATCGGTCTTCCTTTAGTGGGTGAAGACCAACTACCCTCTTACAACACTTTCTCCTTTTCACAAGTTTAGGAGATAACCTTTACAAGTCACTCTTGTATAAGTATTCCCTCACACACCTCCCTTAGGACTAACTCTAAACAATAGGAGGAGCGAACTCAATGTTTTCACAGAGTTTACTCAGTTTTTTTTCTCTAGAATTCTTAATCCTTTCTTGCTGCCCAAGTGGGATATTTATAAGCCTCAAATGATTTCAAAAATAGAGCAAAAAATTCAAACTTCTGGGTCTTCCGGGCACGGGTGGTACCACCACCTGCAGCCTGACACTGGGCGGTATCATCGCTCGGTTTGGAGATACCACTGCTTGACACACTATCACTAGGCAATACCACCACCCAGTCTGGCAGTACCACTGTCTGACAGCCTCAGAGACCGAGTTTTTTGAGTTTTCCAACTCACAAGCAGTTCTATCACCTGTTTTGGCGGTGCCACCGCCTGACCCAACATTTGGGTCATTGAATGTGCCTCCCAATGAGCCCAAATCACTCCCAATTTAGGCCCAATTGAACCCTAATTGAGTTGACATTATTGTACCTCAATACCGACTCAATTAGACCTACACTAATGATAAGACCCTAAAGTCTTATCGTAAAAAAGAAGAAGAGAAAGAGAATGGTCACTTCAAGGGGATCGGCCTCCTTGATCGCTTCGAGGGGATCGGCCCTCCTTGATCGCTTCGAGGGGATCGACCTCCTAGGGTTTGTCAAAAGACAGAATAATATTTTTCATAGATAACTGAAAAGAAGCAGTTATATCCCTATTTATAGAGTTCCACCGAGAGTCCATCAGGACTTGAACTCTAATAATAAATAAATATTAAATAAACCTCTACTTGACTCTAACTGAACCAAACCGACTCAATAAACAACTGGACTAAATAGAATCAATAAACATTATTCAAAAGCTCAGAAAAAGAGTCCTAACAGTTCCTCCCTCTTCAAATCAGCCTTGTCCTCAAGGCTGAGTAGCATCAATCTCGGGGAGCTTCTCTTTCAGCACTTTAGCCATAGACTATCTGCAATGCATCATAACCCATTGATCAAGTAAGTATGGTCTCCACTTTTTGATAGTGTAAGCAACATATTGGTCTTTCAGTGTAGTAATCGTTACATAAAACTTCTGGCCCTGTATAATCAATTTTATCTATGAACCTTTGCTATCACAAGTGAAAATCTGGCCATCAATGATCTTTACTTCGAATCTGTCATAGTCTTCAATTTGGTAGGCCAATTGGTTAACAGTCTCACTATCCATAAAATTGTTAGTGCTACCAGTATCAATCAAAACTATAATAGGCTGGTGCTCTAGAGTTTCGGCAACTTCCATAGTTTGCGGGTTAGAGTAGTCGGCTAATGTATGCATTGTATGTATGGTAGGTTCAACGTCTTCATTAGAATTTATACCTTCATAATCGGAGTCTACATTCTTAGCTTTCGGCTCCTCTCCAATTGGTTCAATCATCAGAAGTTGCCCTTGTTTACATCGGTGCTCCATACTTCATTTTTCATCATAGTACAAACCCCTTGCTGATCTTTCCTTGCTAATTTTTTTCTCATGTAGATTTGCAAATGATATCACAGCTATCATAGTGGGGGGTTGACGAGCCTTAACTTCACACCGGATCTCTGGAATAAGCCCTTCAATAAATGCATCTAGAAGTTGTCGGTCCAACCAATCTCTAGCTTGATTTGACAATCTTTCAAAACTACTATGATATTCTAACACTGTAGAAGTCTGATGAATTTTGGTGAGCTGGCAATCAATATTCTCATATTCGGATGGGCCAAAGCGAACAAGAAGCCCTCTTTTGAACTGCTCCTATGAAGGAACTTTGTGGAAAGTTTCATACTAATCGTACCACTGGAGTGCATCTCCCTCGAGCTGGATTGAGGCCACTTCTACCTTGGATTCTTTTGGGGTTATGTGAAAACAGAAAAAATTTCTGCCTTAGAGATCCAATTGGTCGGATCTCCATCTTTCCATCTCGGAAATTCTATCTTCATGTGTGAGTAATTTGTGTCACAATCTTGGGGCCCTTTTCCTATATTTTCAGATCTGTGCAACGTAGAACTTGAGCCCCCATTTTGTTGAAATTTGTTGAGGCTCTCCAGTAGGCTCTTTTTGAAATCATTAAGTGTTTTTTGCAGTTGGTTCTTAATTCTGATTTCCAATACTTCAATTTGTGCTTTCATCGAGTTATTAGTGGCCATTGTATAAGACTATAAATCTATAATCTCAACTCTTATTTTTGGTGTCGGTCAAGGGCATCAACACTGTCGATGCGAAGTTGCTGAGGAGGTGGATGCCAAGGGCAGTGCTGCGGTCGCTGCGTTGGAGGAAGAGTAGCTGCCCTGTTTCTATCGTTGCGTGGGGTGAGAGCGCCGGGGTTGGAAGGCGATTGCGTTGATGTGGCTGCAGCTACTGTGACCCAAGGGGCGATCACCGAGCAATGGGGTTGAGGCTGCGGTGATGGCAACCCGTGGTTGTGGCAGAATATGCTAAGCAAGGGGGAGGCGGCGTTGATGCGGCTGAGGTTGAGAAGAGGAATCAGTGTTGCGTGCACTGCTGGGGTTGAGGCAAGGCAACGTACTTGCTGCAGTTGCTGCATTCACTGTTGGAGGGCGGCTACTGCAGAACGAGGGGTTGGTTGTTGGCCGGGAGTGACGATGGTGGTTACAATCGGCGGCTACGGTAGCAGAGGGTGCCACTGTTTTTGTTGCTACGTGGTGGTTGCTGCGTACTATACTTTTGTCGCACCACCGAATGAGTTGGCCGGAAGGATCATGAGCGGTTGAGGAGAAGGCTGTAGTAGCTGGCAGCAGCGGTGGTTGCTGGCCGGAGCGTAGCGTTGGCGGTGGAGAAAAAGGCAGCGAGCATCGTCGTTGGCCGGGAAGTTGCGATGCTGGAGATGGGAAACAGGGTGCTCTATTTCTATCGCACCACAGCCACAGCCGCTGGCGATGCTAGCAATGGCGGTGCGGCAGTGATCGTGCGACCGAGAAGCAGCGGCAGCGGTGGAGAAGGAGGAGTCGGCGGTGTCACAGTTGGGAACAAGGGCAACCGGTGAGTTGCCCTGTTTCTAGCACTACGGATGCAGAGCAAGGAGGATCGGCTACTGGGAGGCGTACGACGGTCATCGCACGGTGGCTGGCAACAGTGGTGGCTTGGCAACGAAGGAGAGGGGTGACGTTGAAGTGGCCGAGAAACAACGGTGGCGGTAGAGGCAACCGGTGCCTACGGTAGCAGAGGGACCGGCGGTTGCTCCGTTTCTAACGCACCACATAAACAGTGATGCTGCCAGATCGCACGGCCAAAGCTGCAACCAAGGGAAGGCAGCAATGGTGGTGCGGCTAGGGCAGTGTCACCGATGGTAAAAGCGGCGATGGGTGGTCCGCTGGCTGGGAAACGGCGGCCGCGGCCCTTCTCACTCGAGCGAGATGCGGGCAGCGAGGAGGCGAGGTGAGAAGGTTGCTGGCCGGGGCAGAGCGGCAGTGGTGGGCGCTGGCCGGGGAGCAGCGGCGGTGGTGGTCGCTGACCAGGAAGCTGCGCCGACGGTGGAGGAGAAGGAAAGCAGGGGTGGTCGGCGTCGAGAAGCAAATGTTCCTTCTTGGTTGAGCAGGAACAGCGTGCGTGGCTGCCGGCTTCGCACTCACAATTTTTTTTTTTTTTTTGCGATGGCGAACTAAAGCGAGAATGCCGAGGATCGCTGCTCTGATACCAAATGATAAGACCCTAAAGTCTTATCATAAAAAAAGAAGAAGAGAAATGGAATGATCACTTCGAGGGGATCGGCCTCCTTGATCGCTTCGAGGGGATCGGCCCTCCTTGATCGCTTCGAGGGGATCGACCTCCTTGGGTTTGTCAAAAGACAATATTATTTTTCATAGATAATTGAAAAGAAGCAGTTATATCCGTATTTATAGAATTCAACCCAGAGTCCATTAGGACTTGAACTCTAATAATAAATAAATATTAAATAAACCTCTATTTGACTCTAACTGAACCAAACCGACTCAATAAACAACTAGACTAAATAGACTCAATAAACATTATTCAAAAGCTCAGAAAAAGGGTCCTAACAACTAACTCAATCTAGGCATAAACGATTATAAGTGAATCCCATATTGTCCGGCATATCATTGATTCATCCGGCGCTTCATCCGATCCTTTGGTACATCATTTTCTTTTGCGGCCTTTTTCCCAATCGATATGTTGACTCCACAACTCTGATCTCCTTGGCGTAATGTCCACTCTTCTAGGCCCAATGCCCGAATTCACGACACGAAGCCTTCTACCGACACGTCAATCAATCCTCCGGCCCGACATCCAATTTACTAACATGTTTACTCTGGCCCAATGTTTGATTCCTCCTACTTTAATCATTTTGCCTGTTCTGATCGAAGTGATAGAACCCTTGCATATTCTAAGCTTGGGGTTGATCTCTTTAGGGGATCGGCCTCCCTGGAACTCTATAGGGGTTGCTTGTTAAAAGAGAATAAATACATGGCTATTTATTGGGCTTCTAAACCCTAACTCCTAATAGGACTCCTACTCAAGACTCCTATTCCATTACAACTCCTAATACTTCTCTAAAAATAACTCATAATAGGACTCCTACTCAAGACTCCTATTCATTTACAACTCCTAATGCTTCTTTAAGAAATAACCTTCTAACCCTAACTGGCCTCTTCACCTCTTTAATAGGGGTCGACTAGGTAGGTTAACATAAATGCCCCTCTCAATTAGGACTCTCATCTTCAAATTAACCTTGTCCTCGTGGCTGATGATTTATAAATTCTAGGAATTTGATCTTCAAGTCGTCATAGTTCTCGCAAGTGGCACCTTCTGTTGGTAAGTTCGCCCACTGTATTAGCATTTTAGTAGTGAGTCATCATCGTCGAGTCACAATCCGTCAATCAATAATGGCACTCGGTTAGGTTTGGAGTTTCCCTTGGGTAGTCATATTTGGTGGATGGCTTTGGGCTGTCTCCAAGAACCTATTCACAACTTTTGTCTAGCCATCGGTTTATGGGTAATATGTTATACTCCTTTTCAATTTAGTGCCCTGCATCTGGAATAACTCTGTCCAAAATCTACTCGTGAAGATACAAGTAAAATTTGGCACAAGCACAATGTGTCCCTTATAGTATAATCCTTTTAAGTCCCAACTATAATGAGCCACAGAGCTTGGTGCTTCCTCCAATTTTTTTATGATCTTACTGGTCTCCAGATCTTTCTACCAGTCCCTCTTAATATCCTTAAGGAAGTCGCTGGTCGGAAGTGAAACAACCAAAAATTCACCTTGCTCGAGTAGTCAAGAAAGTGCATTTGCAACAATATTCTCTTTTCCCTTTTTATAAATAATTTTATAATCAAATCCAAGAAGTTTAGTTACCCATTTTTGCTACTTAGGGGATGATATCTTTTGCTCTAAAAAGTACTTGAGGCTTCTATTGTCGGTTTTAATTTGAAATCATCGACCGATCAAGTAGGGTCTCCACCTCGTTACTACATGCACAATGGCGAGCATCTTTTTGTCGTAAATAGTCATCTTAAGATGGGAAGGAGATAACACCTTACTAGTATAAGTGAGGGGGCGGCCATCTTGTATTAGTACAGTACCAATTCTGACTCTAGAGGCATCGGCTTCAATAACAAAAGTCTTACCGAAGTCAGGTAGCGTTAGTACGAGCATTGTCATCATGGTTGCCTTAAGTTTGTCGAAGGTAGCGGAGGCTTTGTCCGACCATAGGAAGGTATCTTTTTTTAGTAGAGAAGTGAGGGGTGTATTGATCTTCCCATAGTCGTTAACAAATTTTCGGTAGTAGCCCGTTAGTCTAAGGAACCCGCGCAGTAATTTCACATTTGTAGGTTTCGGCCAGTCTTGTATTGCTTCAATTTTTGTTGGGTCTATCGCCACTCCTTCTGATATTATGTGTCCAAGGTACTCTATTTTTTTCTAGAGAAAACTGTGCTAGTCATAGGTGCACATCAAGCCAATCACGTGAGTGATAACACGTGTGACTTGACACGAAATCTTTTTACTTATTATATTTTGGCATTTATCACTATATATTAACTATTACATATATGCATGTATATATTGTAATGTCCTTGGATCTGTACAATGAGAATCGGATCGTGATGAGATCACGATAATAAGATCGATTCACCTTTAAACACAGATCCTAAATAATCCCGGTCATAGGTTACTCGAGAGGGAAATCATAATCACCGGACAGACTAGTGTGTTGTATACCCATTTATATGATGGATGCAGCTGGTCTCATAGCTACTCATGTGGGGACACTAGGGATACAATACAGGTGCTCATTGGAGAATGAGTTCACTGATTGATCCGCTTAGGGAATGCTGGATGGTTGATGATGCCTTATTGTCAGACAGCGATTCCATAGTCCTAGTGGTGTATCTGGTCCTTATACTTGAGACACCAAGGATGTCTTGTATGAGTGCTCCACTCTTTGAGACCAGACTTATAGGTTTGGATGTCCCAGATCTAGTACAACTGGTCATTGGGAGTGGCAGTCGACCTTACGAGGGCTATTGAGTGTCGATAGAGGATCATCCACTCTCGACATCATGAGAGGAATATCCCATGTGTTCTTGCTCAGACAAATCCTTAGCTAGAGTCATTCAGATTGAGAGAGAAAGAGTTCTCTAGGAGAATCTGATTAAAGCGAGACTCGAGAAGAAACCGTATGGGTCTGACAGCACCATGCCCGATATACGTTCTCTGAGATATTAGATGGATGAGGGACTATAGGTATACGGTAACTAAGGATAGACAGGTCCAATGGATTGGATTCCCCTATATCATCTGGGGACTACGACGTAGTGGCCTAGTATATCCGTAGTCGATGAGTCGAGTGAATTATTATAGAGATAATAATTCACTAAATTAGAAGGAGTTCTGACAAGTATGACTCACGACCAGCTCGATATTGGGCCTAGAGGTCACACACATATGGTAGGCATTGCGATGAGTATAGGTTCGGATATGAGATATCCGCCGGAGCCCCTATCTTATTGGATATCCAATAAGCCCCTGAATTATTAGATCCCATGGACGAGATCTAATAGAAGCCCATGAGAGATTATTGGATAGAGATCCACTAATCTAAAAGGCTTAGGTAATTGGATGCAGATCCAATACCCACTAAGGGAGGATCCATTAGGGTTTGACAAGGGACCTCTATAAATAGGAGGGATTCAGTGGTTCATAGGCTAGAGCTTTTGCTTGCCTCTCCTATTCTCCTCCCCCTCTTCACCTTAGAGCAGGCCTAGAGTTTTGAGGAGCGTCGTCGCAGCCCTACTGTGTGGACACTGCTAGAGAGGAGGATGCTTGACCTCCTTCGCCCTCTCATAGAGATCTGCAAGGAAATAGGGACTCCCTAGGTAACATAATATATTATATACGCAGTTTGTTTCACAGATTTTTGTGCATCAATCTTTACATGACGACGAACATATTTCTGGGAAATTAGGGATTTTATTTTATTTTCTTGTTCTTCCGTTGCACATGTGATGTCGCCCCCAATATTTCCCAACAGTGGTATCAGAGCAAGGTTGTTCATGCAAATGATTGATTTTGAACTGCGTATGTTGTGTTTAGGAAGAATTTTGATGTTAAATTGTTGGTGCAATAGACGAGGAAGGGCAGCAACTGTTGCTGCCCTTGCTGCACCCGAAGATGATTGCCATCTTCGTGCAGGCAGGCCGCTTACAGCGGTGGCGCGCAAGGGCGGCACCTGTAGGTGTTGGACCCATGGGCAAAGGCGCTGTGGGGCAGCGGCACCTACGACCGTGGCGCCCGCGGGCTAAGGCACTGCAAGGCAGTGGCGCCCGTGGGTTGACGCGCCGTAGGGCAGCGACGATTGTGGTCGCTACTCCCGCGGGCAAAAACCCTACAGGGGCGGCCGCCCGGCGAGGTAGCACCACCTATGGCGCTACCTCGCGGGCAGAACCACCCGCGGGGGCAACGCTACCCATGAAGATGCCCACCTGCAAGGGCGGCACCCCGACCCCGTTGCACATGCCGCCACCGACAGCAGTAGTAAGGAAGAGGGAGAGGGGCTTAGGGTTTTGGGCAAAAAGATACTTTTGCCCCTCGAAATTTGAGAAATTCTAGTTTTTGTCTTTTGTCTAAATTACGAAAATACCCCTAGGAATTCAGAAATTCCCTACATGTCCCTGATTTCATAAAATATTAATTAACTAAAAGGTTTAGTTGATTATTTTTTATTATTATTATCTAGTAGTCCTACATGATAATGATTTATACATGTGATGTTTGATATTTGGACGGACGATCATAGGGCATGGAGATGCACCATTGCACATATAGATCTTGATATGAGTGTTTAGGCCTACTGGCTCGGGCCTAATTATCTGGTGTGATTACTTATACACATACTAGATATGTATATATATTTGCATGCGATGTAGATATATATTAAATATGTATATGTGTGACATGTCATATTAGGAGACCAAATCATAAAAATATCTCTCTCGATAATATTAAGTCGGTAAACATGAGGTAATTAGATTGATCCACATGGCCTTCTATCATTATAGGTAGGAACCGATTCCCGGTATAGGTTGAGTTAGTCGAGTCCCTCAAGGCTCACATATATCGCGATTTGCTATCTTACTTACGTCATAGAGATGTCACCGGTGATCTAAGGACATAGTATGCTTAGTCGAGTCCCTCGAGGGTATATCATCGAATCAGACTCATCTTGTAATGATGGTGTTGACTTAACCAAGCATCATAGTTAGTCGAGTCCCTTGAGACCATGGTGATTCGGAGGCCGAACAGGACGAGAATCACAAGGAGTTGTGATCGGCAAGAGTTGCCTACCTTTTGGGCTTAGTGTGATTAGTCGAGTCCCTTGAGATTACACTAAGATACTGATTGGATTCTGATCCCCACTAGAAGTCTGCCGGAGAGTTCCGTTTCATGTGTTGAGGGTGTCGCGTGACTCGCTAGTAAAATAGTGGGAGCATATTAAGATAGAAGCCCATATCTTGATTGTTTATTTCTTGCAAAATCTGCATGTCATTCATTTCTGCTGCATCTTTATTTTTAGAAAATGTCAGTTTTAAATCCCTTATGTGGCATACTTGATGTCAACCGCCTCACTAGTCCAAATTATACGGATTGGCTTCGTAACTTAAGAATTATTCTCACGATGGAGAAAATCACGTACGTCCTTAATACAGTGATGCCTACGCTCGAGGAAGGGGCAAGCGAGGATGAGATCGCTCGCTACGTGAAGTACATTAATGACTCCACTCTTGCTCAGTGCTACATGTTGGGCTCTATGACTCTTGAGTTACAGAGACAATATGAAAAGATGGATGCTAGATCCATTCTTCTACATGTCCGTAAATTGTTTGAAGAACAGGGAAGGACTCAACGTTATGAGATATCCAAGAGCCTCTTCCGTTCTAGGATGACTAAGGGGACACTAGTTTAGAACCATGTCTTAAAGATGATTGAGTGGATAGAGAAACTCACAGGACTAGGAATGGTCCTAGAGGATAACTTATGTGTGGACATTATGCTTCAATCCCTACCAGATTCCTTTTCATGGTTCATAATGAATTTTAATATGAATAAGCTTGAGGCGACTCTCCCAAAGCTTCTCAATATGTTGAGGGAGGTAGAGAGTACTATTAAGAAAGAGAAGCCAGTTCTCTACACTGATGAGACCAGAAAGAAATGGAAAGCAGAAAAGTTCTTTAAGAAGGGCAAGGGCAAGGGCAGACCAGGTAAAGCAAAGGTTGCTAAGAAGGACCCGGCAAAGGACAAAGGTCAGTGCTTCCACTATGGCAAAGATGGGCACTAGAAGAGGAACTACAAATAGTACCTTGCAGAGAGGGCAAAACAAAAGCTTGGAGAAGCTTCAGGTACATTCATGGTTAATCTCCATTTGTCAGACTCTTATGATAACACATGGGTATTGGATACCGGTAGTGCTTATCATATATGCAATTCGTTGCAAGTTCTGGCGAGGCCTAGGAGACTAGAGAGAGGCGAGATGGACCTCAAGATGGGCAATGGGGCAAAAGTTGCTGTAGTAGCTATTGGCAAGGTCGCCCTACATCTACCTGGTAGAGCTTTTATTGCATTAGATGCATGTTATTTTGTTCATTCTATTATAAAAAATATTATCTCCATTTCATGTTTGATAGTTAGTGGATATAAATTAGTTTTTGAGAATAATGATTGTTCGATATTATTAGATGATAAGATCATCATAAAAGGAATATTGCATAATGGTTTATTTATGCTAGACACTACTCCACATATCATGAATGTAAGCGTGTCTAAGAGGAAACGAGATGAGGTGAACAGTGCATACCTATGACATTGTAGGCTAGGTCACATCCATGAGGGAAGGATTCAAAAGTTGCTAAATGATGGATATCTAGATCCATTCGACTATGAGTCATATGCAACTTGTGAGCCTTGCCTTCATGGAAAACTGACCAACTCTCCATATAGTGGAACTAGAGAGAGAGCCACTGAGCTGCTGGAACTCATACATAGTGATGTATGTGGACCCATGTCAACTCATGCCATTGGTGGTTACTCCTACTTCATTACCTTTACTGATGATTTCTCAAGGTATGGATATGTGTACTTAATGAAGTACAAGTTCGAGGCCTTTGAGAAATTTAGAGAGTATAAGAATGAAGTGGAGAACCAGACTGGAAAGAGTATCAAGACTCTTCGATCAGATCGAGGAGGTGAGTACTTAAGTACAGAGTTTACTCAGTTCCTCAAGGACCATGGGATATTATCCCAATGGATACCTCCTTATACACCTCAGCTCAATGGTGTCTCTGAAAGCAGAAATCGTATGCTATTAGACATGGTACGGTGCATGATGAGTTTCGCTAGCCTACCCATCTCATTCTGGGGATTTACCCTAAAGATCGTAACTTACCTTTTAAACAGAGTTCTAACTAAGATGGTAGTGTCTACACCATATGAGATATGGAAAGGGAAGAAGCTCAATCTTAAGGTTGTTAAGATTTGAGGCTGTCTTGTCCACGTTAAAAGATACAACCCCCATAAGTTAAAATTGAGGACAGAGCGGTGCAAGTTCATGGGATACCCTAAGGAAACTTATGGGTATTATTTCTATCATCTCGAGGTCCAAAAGGACTTTGTAGCCAAGAGAGCAGTGTTCCTTACGGTGATAGTAGGAGCATTATAGAGTTGAGCGAGGTTAAAGAACCAAGCTCAAGTACCACTCTACAGCCCGAGTCTGTTCAGGTACCTAACACATAAGTTTCAACTTTACGTAGGTCTGGCAGAGTATCCCATTGTCCTGAGAGATATGTGGGACATATTAGAGAAGAGGATGTTGAGGACATTGATCCTCAAACCTACAAGGAGGTTATTATGAGTATAGACTCCGGGAAGTGGCAAGAAGCCATGAATTCTGAGATAGATTCTATGTACTCCAACAAGGTTTGGAACCTAGTTTATGCACCTGAAGGTATTGTACCCATCGGTTGCAAGTGGATCTTTAAGAAAAAGATCGAAGTAGATGGAAAGGTAGAGACCTATAAAGCAAGGCTAGTGGCTAAGGGGTATCGTCAAAGGTAAAGTGTTGACTATGACGAAACCTTCTCACCCGCAGCAATGCTAAAATCCATCTGAATTCTATTGCCTGTTATAGCACACTATGATTATGTGATATGGCAGATGGATGTGAAAATCGTATTCCTCAATGGGAACTGCGAGGAGGGGGTATATATGATACAACCTTAGGGATTTGTGTCCAAGAACTGCCCAGATAAGGTGTGTAGGTTGCCTAGATCTATTTATGGACTAAAGCAAGCTTCCCAAAGTTGGAACATAAAATTTGATGAGGCAATAAGATCTTATGACTTCGTTAAGAACGAAGATGAGCCTTATGTGTACAGGAAGGTAACTGGGAGCGCTATCACCTTTTTTATGTTATATGTGGATGACATCCTGATCATTGGGAATGACGTAGGAATGCTATCCAAAGTAAAGACTTAGTTATCTAGACACTTCTCCATAAAGGACTTAGGAGAAGTATCCTATATCTTGGGGATTCGGATCTATAGAGACAGATCCAAGAGGATGTCTGGCTTGTCCCAATCTAGGTACATAGAAACCATTGTCAAAGGTTTGGCATAAAAAATTCCAAGAGAGGTCTCATACCGATGAGACATGAGATATCACTTTATAGGAGTATGTCCCCAAAGACTCCAGAAGAAACAATGAACATGGATATGATACCTTATGCCTCAGCGATAGGGTCTATCATGTATGTCATGCTATATACTAGGTCTGATATAACGCATGATCTAAGCGTCACGAGCAGGTATCAAGCGGATCCAGGC
The DNA here is from genome assembly GCF_036884655.1 of Musa acuminata AAA Group. NCBI lineage: Eukaryota > Viridiplantae > Streptophyta > Magnoliopsida > Zingiberales > Musaceae > Musa > Musa acuminata. Next base: position 31,424,120 of record NC_088329.1, on the reverse strand, counting down.
TTGGAGCACTGGAAAGCAGTAAAGTATCTCATTAAGTACTTGAGAAGGACTAAGGATCTTTTACTAGTATATGGAGGTAGTAGCCTCAGGGTTGAAGGCTATATGGACTCAAGTTTTCAGTCCGATGTCGATGATAGCAAGTTGAATTTGGGGTATATGTACACCTTGAATGGAGGAGCAGTGTGCTAAAAGAGTTCCAAGCAAGATACTACTGCTGACTCGACCACAAAGACGGAGTACATTGCTGTAGCAGATGCAACAAAGGAGCGAGTCTAGGTGAAGAAGTTCATCACAGATCTGGGAGTCATACCGGCTAGCGAAGGGCCGATTTCCTTATATTGCGACAATAATAAAGCGATTGCTCAAGCGAAGGAACCCAGGTCTCATCAGAAATCTAAGCATGTTCTGATGAGGTTCCACCTAATCAGAGAGATCATAACCTGAGGAGATGTAGCAATGGAAAGAGTTCCATCCGAAGATAACATTGCAGATCCACTAACAAAGTCGTTGTCTCAGATTGTCTTTGAGCATCATAGGGGTCTAATGGGGATCAGACACATAGGTGATTGACTTTAGGTCAAGTGGGAGATTGCTAGTCATAGGTGCCCAACAAGCCAATCACGTTAGTAATGGCACGTGTGACTTGACACGAAATTTTTTTGCTTATTATATTTTGGCATTTATCACTTTATATTAACTATTGCGTATATGCATGTATATATTGTGATGTCCTTGGATATGTGCATTGTGAATCGGATCGTGATGAGATTATGATAATGAGATCGATTCACCTTTAAACACAGATCCTAAATAAACCCGGTCATAGATTACTCCAGAGGGACATCATGATAACCGGATAAATTGGTGTGCTGTATACCGGTCCATATGATGGATACAACTGGTCTCATAGCTGCTCGTGTGGGGACACTAGGGATACAATACAGGTGCTCATTGGAGAATGAGTTCACTAATTGATCTGCTTACGAATGTTGGATGGTTGATGATGTCTTATTGTCAGACAGTGATTCCGTAGTCCTAGTGGTGTATCTAGTCCTTAGACTTGAGATACCAAGGATGTTTTGTATGAGTGCTCCACTCTTTGATACTAGACTTATAGGTTTGGATGTCCCAGATCTAGTACAGTTGGTCATTGAGAGTGACAATCGACCTTACGAGGGCTATTGAGTGTCGATAGAGGATCATCGACTCTCGACATCATGAGAGGAATATCCCATGTATTCTTACTCAAACAAATCCCTATCTAGGGTCATTCAAATTGAGAGAGAAAGAGTTCTCTGGGAGAATCCGATTAGAGTGAGACTCGAGAAGAAACCGTATGGGTCTGATAGCACCATGCCCGATATACGTTCTCTGAGATATTAGATGGATGAGGGACTATAGGTATATGGTAACTGAGGACAGATAGGTCCAATGGATTAGATTCTCCTGTATCGTTTGGGGACTACGACATAGTAGCCTAGTACGTCCGTAGTTGATGAGTCGAGTAAATTATTATAGAGATAATAATTCACTAAGTTAGAAGGAGTTCTGACAGGTATGACTCACAGCCAGCTCGATATTGAGCCTAGAGGGTCACACACATGTGGTAGGCATTGCAATGAGTAGAGGTTCAGATATGAGATATCCGTCGGAGCCCCTATCTTATTGGATATCCAATAAGACCTTGAATTATTGGATCCCATGGACGAGATCCAATAAGAGCCCATGAGAGATTATTGGATAGAGATCCACTAATCTAAAAGGCTTGGGTAATTGGATACAGATCCAATACCCACTAGGGGAGGATCGATTAGGGTTTGACAGGGGACCTCTATAAATAGGAGGGATCAGTGGTTCATAGGCTAGAGCTTTTACTTGTCTCTCCTATACTCCTCCCCCTCTCCACCTCAGAGCAGGCCTGGAGTTTTAAGGAGCATCATCGCAGCCTTGCTATATGGATCACCACTAAAGAGGAGGACGCTTGACCTCTTTCACCCTCTCTTAGAGATCCGTAAGGAAACAGAGATATACGATCTCCCTAGGTAACACAATCTATTCTATGCGCAATTTGTTTCACAGATTTTTGTGTATCAATCTTCGCACGACGACGAACATCTTTTTGGGAAATTAGAGATTTTATTTTATTTTCTTGTTCTTCTACTATGCATGTGATGCCGCCCCCAAGATTTTCTAACAAACTACACTTTGGCTGCTTAACAAAAAGAGTATTCTCCCGAAGGATCGTCATAACAACCCGTAAATGCTGAAAGTGAGTCTCAAGAGAAGGACTGTAAATGAGAATATCATCAAAAAATACTAGCATAAATTTACAAAGAAAGCTTTGAAAAATATCATTCATGAGACTTTGGAAGGTTGAAGGAGCATTAGTGAGTCCAAAAGCATTACTAAGAATTCATAATGGTCGTTATATGTGCGGAATGTAGTTTTTGGAATATCGTCTTTACATACCCGAATTTGGTGGTAACCGGATCGGAGGTCCAACTTCGTGAAGACTCGAGCTCCTTTTAACTCATCAAGTTCATCCACCACTGGTATTCGGTACTTGTCCTTGACGGTGATGCTATTTAAAGCTCGGTAGTCGATGCACATCCACCAAGTTTCGTCCTTCTTATGTACAAGTAGCACCGGTGAGGAATAGGGGCTGTAATTTTACCGAATCACCCCCGTTTCAAGCATCTCCTTTACGATCTTTTCAATTTCATCCTTCTAGAGGTGAGGATATCAATATAGCCGAGTGTTTGCTGGTGGCTTGCCCGGAAGGATTGGAATCCGATGGTCATGTTGCCAAGTAGGAGGAAGACCACGCAGCTCGACAAAAATGTTAGCAAATTAAGCAAGAAATTGGGCAAGATTTTGATCTTCAATTTTTATTTTCTTCCCCTCTATTTGCTGCTGAAAATGTATCAAAAAGCCACCATTTACCTTTTGCAAAACTTTCTCCATTCATTGGGTCGAAACGGTAGTTACGTTGCTTCCCCGCTTACCGCATAGGATGATCTGTTTGCGTTTGCAGTAGAATTTCATAATTAATTTGGAGAAGTTCCAAGAGACATCACCTAGCATCGTTAGCCATTCTATGCCAAGTACAGCCTCATAGTCATCAATTGGTAGGAGGAAGAAGTCGGTGACAATTTCTTGGTCTTGTAGTAATAGTTTCACCTGCAGACATCTTTGGTCGCACTTTAGGATTCTTCCGTCGGTGACCTTTACGTCGAACTTGCTGCAACCTTCGATGTGGAGCATCATTCGAGTAGCAACCTTGCTGTTTAGAAAGTTATTAGTGCTGCCCATGTTGATGAGAATAGTGATCGGTTGTTGTTTGAGAAGGCCTCCAACTTTCATCGTTTGCGGGTTTGAGTAGCCGGCTAGTGCATGTACCGTAAAGTCGGTCGATTATAGCTCTTCTTTTGCATCTTCTTCTTCATGTTCAAGGCTCTCTTTTGGATGTTCAATGACCTTTTCATCTACTAGTTCAATCACAAGAAGTCTCCCTTTTTTACAGTGATACTCGCAGCTCCATGACTCGTCGCTGTGCCAATATAACCCCTTCACAGATCGCTCCTGAAGCTCTTCTCTTGTCAATCTTTGTGGTGCAGGGGCTTGGTTGATAGTAGGAGGGGCTGAGGGCTTTGGTATTGCTGGTTAGGGAGTGACTTTAGTCATCCAGGCTTCATGGTTCAATCGCTCCTCTTGAAGTCGTGCGAAAGAGATGGCTGCCATAAGTGTGTACGGTTGTCGTGCTTTAACTTCTCCCTAGATCTCTGGCTTTAAGCCCTCTATGAAGATCCCTAATAGTTATTTTTCTAACCAATCATGAGTTTAATTAGATATCCTTTCAAACCTAGTTTGGAACTCCTGAATGGTGGAGGTTTGTCGGATCTTTGTTAGTTGTCCGTCAATATTCTCGTAATCGGTTGGTCCGAAGCGGATCAGTAGTCCTTCTTTGAATTGTCACCATAAGAGGACTCTATGAATGTGTTCAAACTAGTCAAACTACTGTATGGCATCCCCTTCAAGATGCATAGCCATAATTTCCACCATAGATGCATCTGCCGTTTTATGGTACCGAAAATATCGCTCCGTGTGCGTGATCTAACCAATCAGGTCTCCTTCTTCCTATCTAGAGAAGTCTACCCTCATGCGTGGATAGTTGAGATCAGTCATAGAACCTCTCCTCTCTTAGAAGTCATCTCTTCGGGCTTGGCATGATTGGTTGGAGCTCTCTCCTTGATGTGATTTCTTCGAGCTTGGTGGTCGGCCCAAACTGAGTTCGGTAAAGAGAGTCTAAGTCTTATCCTCCATTCATGCCTCGAAGACTTCGAATTTAACATTGATTGCCTCCTCAGATGTCATAGTATATGCTTCCAAATCTATAATATTAAGATCACTCTTTTTTTGTCAGCTTAAAGGCATGTATAGATTGACAGAAGTGGTGGTTGAAAGGGTTAGTGGATTGGTAGATGTAGGCTACGGTTTAGGCTTGTTTTATGGCTGTTTTGGATGCAGTTTGAGGGTGTGGTTTGATCGAGTTTTAGGGCTGTGATAGTAATGGATGAAGGTTAGGGAAAAAAGTTTTAGATATGTGGTAGATGGAAGCAAAGATTTGATAGAAACCAGTAGAAGTTGTTACATATATGTGTTGTCTGGTAAGAGCAAAATTATCGTCGAAGACACAATGGTTTCTCGATGAAATTTCCAGCAAAACCTAAGAGATTTAAGGAGGGAATTTGACAACAAAATCTCAGTTTATATAACAGCAAAGATGACCAATTTAATTAAAAAAATTTTGGCAGTATAACAGCAAAGAAATTGGTGCAAGTTATGATAGCAGAATTCTCATCGAAAAATTTCAGCAGTTTGTGATGAAAATTTGCAGCAACACAAGAACATTTTTAGAGATGAATTCTTCAATAAATCAATCTTAGATGGAAGCCAAGATGATCTATAAAGTGTATAAGAAATTTCGTTCAAAAAGGGTTACCAATAGATCTATTAAGGCAACAATATGCGGTTGAAATTTTTTGTTGCAATCCTTCGTTCGCAAAGATGATAATTTTTACGACGAAAGGAATTCGCAGGAATATAGAACCAATTTTTTTTGGATTTTTAATAAGGATAACTAAATTGTAGCAGCAATAAAATAGGAAACTAGAACCTATTACAATTCACGGGGAGATCAAAGGATGATCTACGATGGTGGAGATGATGACGAAATTTGGCAACAATCTTTTAAACAATTGTGGGAATTGCTTTGGGTAGCTGTGGAGGGTTGATGGATAGCTGTGGAAGGACAATGAGATGCCAAGAATGCTGCTCTGATACCAAAGGATAGAACCCTTACATATTCTAAGCTTGGGGTTGATCTCTTTAGGGGATTAGCCTCCTTGGAACTCTATAGGGGTTTCTTCCTCCAAATTACTGCTCAAAGGCTGCAGAAAAGATTCATCTATTAGTTGTTAAAAGAGGATGAATACATGACTATTTATAGGGCTTCTAAGCACTAACTCCTAATAAGACTCCTACTCAAGACTCATATTCCTTTACAACTCCTAATGCTTCTCTAAGAACAACTTCTAATAAGACTTCTACTCAAGGCTCCTATTCCTTTACAACTCCTAATGCTTCTCTAAAAAATAACCTCCTAACCGTAGTCGGCCTCTTCATCTCTTTAATAGGGGTCAGCTAGGTAGGTTAACATAAATGACCCTCTCAATTAGGACTCTCATAGCTAGAGTCCTAACATGAAGCTAGTCCTGCGTCACTTAAAACATAGATTAGATCAAACATATTAATTGATTTCATCATAAAAATCCAAGATTCAACAATCCTTACCCAGGGAATGGAAGTATGTAGATGCTCATCCTAAGGAGTTAATTATAGGAGACACATCAAAATGGGTTCAAACTCGTTCTTCTCTTAAAATTTTTTATGCCAATGCCACTTTTCCTTCTCAAATTAAACCTAAATGCATTGATAAGACCTTGAAAGATTATTCATGGGTTATCACAATGCAAGAAGAGTTGAACTAATTTGAGAAAAATGAGGTGTGCGAGCTTGTTCTGAGACCTAGTGACCATTTAGTTATCGGTACTAAATGAGTCTTTAGAAACAAGCAAGATGAATTTGGTATCGTGGTTAGAAATAAAGCTAGACTAGTGGCCAAGGCTTTCAACCAATAAGAAGGTATCAATTATGAAGAAACTTTCGCTCCTATGGCAAGATTAGAAGCTATAAGAATGCTCCTTGCCTTGCCTATGCTAGTAGTAGTAATTTTAAGTTATTTCAAATGGATGTTAAATGTGTTTTCTTAAATGCCTTTATTTATGAAGAAGTGTATGTTGAACAACCACCCAGATTTGAGAACTAATTTTTCCTAATTATGTGTTTAAGTTAACTATGTTAGGATCAAGAGCGCACTAAGAGAGGGGGGGGTGAATTAGTGCATGAAAAACTTTCATGATTTCAAAAACCTTATTTCAATTAAAGCTGACTCAATGAGAATGATCTCAACTCAATCTGTTTCGAAAGGAATTTGAACTTAAAACCTTAAGTGAAAATGCAAGAGAAGACTACGGTGATTTGCAGCAATGTAAGTTGCACAAATGAAAAGCGTTGGTTTCGTAAAGTCTTCGTATGATTAAAACCGATCTCGAAAGATGTTTACGTCAAAGCATATGTAGACATAGTTAAAGCACAGTAAGGAGGAGAGGTAGTTTGCTATAAAAGAAAATTGCTCAAAGTAAATGCAAACCGAGTTTTAGAGTGGTTCGGTTAAACGTGACCTACATCCACTTTCGGCTTCCTCGTCCGACGAGGTCACCGACATCCACTATAGGCCTCCCTTCAATAGGTGAAGGCCAACCACCCTTTTATAGCTTTTCTCCTTTTGCTGAGCTTAGGAGACAACCCTTACAAGTTTCACTCCTCTCTTGAATGATCTCAACACTTAAAAAGGAGGAGAACACTAGCATTTATAATACTTTAAGGTCTCAAAGACTCAAGAGTATTTCAAGATTTCGTTTCCTTTCATGCAAGAAAGGGTGAGGTTTTTATAGGCCGCAATGAGTTCAAAGATAGAGCCTAAAAGTATCCAATCCTGGATTTCCGGGGTCCTAGCGGTACCACCGCCTGACAGGGGCGGTACCACCACTGGCAGTAATAATTGCCAGTGATACTACCGCCTGACAGGGGCAGTACCACCGTCCAGAATTCCTGGGAGACTGAGTCTCCCAGGCGGTGCCACCGTCGGTCAGGAATTTAGAGGCCGAATGAGCTGCTCCAAACAGCCCAATTAAGGCCTGTTAAGGGCCTAGTTGGCCCCTAATTAAGTTAGTGGGATTACCTCCCAATCCTAACTTAATCTACACTCTAAGTACGATAATTAAGACATGATTACTGTAATTCATGTTCTAGTGCGTCAATCCCTTCTTTCGGCGAGCTTCCGGCGTACTTCCGACGAACATTCAACGAACTCTCAACGATGCTCCCACGGATTCCCGGCAAGCTCCTGGACTTTGCAATGATCTTCTTGGCGAGTTCCGATGAGCTTCTATGGCAAGCTCTTGGATTTCTCGGTTGGTTCCCACAGAACCGACGAACGTTGGGACTTCCGATGAACTCTAGAACTCCCAAAGTGATCTTGATCTTGACTCTGGCATAACACCTGCTGCATGTCTTACTGCCATCGTAGTTAATCCTGTACACTTTTCTTAACATATAGATTAGATCAATAAATGATAATTGACTTCATCATCAAAATCCAAGATTCAACAATCTCCCCCTTTTTGATGATGACAATCAATTGATGACGGAGTTAACCTTAACTCCCCCTATTTTTATGTCATACTTGAGAAAAGTCATTCTTGAATTCAAGAGACATATTGATAAGTTAAGTTCATTTAAACTTATCAATACACACATCATAATTCCTATCATGATGTAACATTCTGAAAATGATGTCAAGGCATGACATCCATTTTCAAGTCTTGATATTTCAAATATGAAGGATAACAATCATAGCAATTTCATCATTGTATGACAAGATATCAATTTGTAAAATTACAAGTTAAGCTCTAGATATCTTATCATAACGAAGAAAAGTTAACATCCAAACATTTCAAGTGTAAAATTACATATATTTATCATCAATTTACCACATTTTGGTATTAAATCACGCTTTGAATGAAGTTAAAAATGATAAAAGAGTTTTATTAAATCATACTTCATTTTTCACAAGGATCAAATATTCATGTGAAATTAAATCATTGCAAGTGTTCATCTCAATAAAAAATTCTTCCTTCATCAAGAAGGAATTCAAGTCAAAGAATCATCATATCAAATCCATTTCTCAATTTAAAAATTCACAAGAGATAAATCCATGAAAGATGCATTTGTCAATGACTTCTATGTATCAAAAATAAACTTGATATGACATAGACTCAAGAAAGCTCCATTCAAGAAATATTAAGTGAAAGATAGTCCGGAAAGAAAGTATGCATCAAATTCATGCATTTATAAAGTGTTTTGTCATAGCTTTTCATCACTACTTGCATGAGGTAAAATCATTAGTATTTTGTAGTACTCAAAGATTAAGAATTTGATGTATGATTAAAACATCTCAATATTCAATAGAAATCATAATCATGAAAGTAAACATGATATTGCATCAATGTATGATAACATGCTCATAATCATAGAAACTATCAAGGCACAAAATTTCCAATTTCAAAGTAAACATGTTATTGAAGCACAAAACCTTATCATCTTGTAAAATTTGTATCATAAAATTTAAGTGATTGATTAAAAAATCAAGAAAAGTCCGAAAATGAAATTCATTCGTTTGGACATATTAACATTCCTAATTCTCTTCTAATAAAATCAAATTGTTCTTCACTTAAAGGCTTTGTAAAAATATCGACTAATTGATATTTTGTATCAATAAATTCTAGGATTATATCATGATTAGTGACATGATCTCGTATAAAGTGATGTCTAATATCAATATGTTTTGTTCTAGAGTGTTGAATGAGATTCTTTGTTAAACATATTGCACTTGTGTTATCACATTTAATGAGAATATTTTTAAGATGAACTTTATAATCTTCTAAGATGTTTTTCATCCACACAACTTGTGCACAGCATGCACTAGCTGCAATGTACTCGGCTTCAGTTGTAGATAGTGTAACCAAATTTTGTTTCTTAGAAGTCCAAAAAACAAGTGCGTGCCCTAAAAATTGACATGTTCCTGAAGTGCTTTTTCTATCTAATCTACATCCAGCAAAATCCGTATCAGCATAAGCAATTAGCTTAAAGTTTTCAGATTTTGGATACCATAATCCTAGATTTGTGGTTCCTTTAAGATATATAAGTATTCTCTTAACTGCTTTTGGATACCATAAACCTTTTTAGCAAATCTAAGGCATATTTTGTTTGACTAAGAAATATACCATTACTTAGTTGTTTGATTTGTAAGCCCAAAAAGAAGGTTAATTCCCCTATTAAACTCATTTCAAATTCAAGACTCATACTTTTAGTAAATTATTCACAAAGAGATTCATTCGTAGAACAGAAAATGATATCATCAACATAAATTTGAACAATAAGAAAATTATTTTCAAACTTTTTGATAAACAATGTAGTATCGATCTTGCCTTTAGAAAAATTATTTTCAATAAGAAATGAACTAAGTCTCTCATACCAAGCCCTTGGGGCTTGTTTTAAACCATAAAGAGCTTTAGTCAATTTAAACACATGATTAGGGAGACTATCATTCTCAAATCTGGGAGGTTGTTCAACATAAACTTCTTTGAAAATGAAGCCATTAAGAAAAGCACTTTTAACATCCATTTGAAACAACTTAAAATTATTACTACTAGCATAAGCAAGGAGCATCCTTATGGCTTCTAATCGAGCCATCGGAGTGAAGGTTTCTTCGTAATCGATACCTTCTTCTTGATTGAAACCTTTGGCCACTAATCTAGCCTTGTTTCTAACCATGATACCATATTCATTTTGCTTGTTTCTAAAGACCCATTTAGTACCAATAACTAAATGGTCATTTGGCCTAGGAACAAGTTTCCGCACCTCATTTCTCTCAAATTGATTTAACTCATCTTGTATGACGATAAACCATGAATCATCTTTCATGACTTCATTAATACATTTAGGTTCAATTTGGGAGAAAAAAGTGGCCTCGATATAAAAATTCTTAAGAGAAAAATGAGTTTGAACCCTTTTAGATATGTCTCCTATGATTAGCTCCTTAGGATGAGCATCTACATACTTCCAATTCTTGGGTAAGGATGTTTCGGAAGTAGATGCATCCAAGTTGCTAAATGGAGAAAGGGTTTCATTAAAATTCAAAGCATCAAAATTAACATCATCGTCAAAATCATTTTTCTTAATTTCAGAAACCTTATTGAAAACAACATGAATGGAATCTTCTATAATCAATGTTCTTTTATTAAATATATGAAATACTTTAGAAATGGAAGAATAGCTAAGAAAAATTCCTTCATCGGATTTAGCATCAAATTTTCCTAAGGCATCTTTTTCATTCAAGATAAAACACTTACACCCAAAAACTTTAAAATATGAAACATTGGGGTTTTGTTGTTCCATAACTCATAAGGAGTTTTAGTTAGTAAGGGTCTTACTAGAACTCTATTCATGACATAGCATGCCGTGTTTACGACTTCGGCCCAAAAATATTTAGGTAGGCTATGTTCATTCAACATGGTTCTTGTCATTTTTGTAAATTTCTATTCTTTCTTTCTACTACTCCATTTTGTTGAGGATTTCTTGGAGTAGAAAAGTTGTGGTTGTATCCATTAGATTCACAAAATTGTTGAAAATCACGGTTTTGAAATTCACCACCGTGATCACTTCGAATTGACGAAATCATATAACCCTTTTCATTTTGAACAAGTTTACAAAACTTGATGAAATATCTAAAGCATTCACTTTTGTGTGTTAAAAAATAAGTCCATGTGTATCTACTATAATCATCTACAATGACAAAAGCGTATTTGCTACCTCCTAGGCTTGATGTAGAAATTGGTCCGAACAAGTCCATATGGATCAATTGCAAAGGTTTAGAGGTGCTTATTTGGTTCTTAGGTTTGAAGCTACCTTTTATTTATTTTCCTAATTGACAAGTATCATACACATTATCTTTGACGAACTTGATATGAGGAATTTCTCTTACAAGTTCTTTAGATGAAATTTGGGTGATTAGTTTCATGCTAGCATGACCTAATCTCCTATGCCAAAGCTAAGCATTGTCATTCAAAACCGAAAAACATATTTCATTACAAAGATCATTAATGTCAATAGTGTATACTTTATTTTATTCTAATACAATCATAGATATGTTTTTGTGTGGTGTTTCAATAATGCAAGCATTAGATTCAAATTTAACAATATATCCTTTATCACACAATTGACTAATGCTCAAGAGGTTATGTTTTAAACCATTAATTAACAAAACATCTTCAATAAAGAAGTTGGATTTGTTACCTATGGTTCCTTTGCCAATGATTTTACCCTTGTTGTTGTCTCCGAAGGTGACATATCCTTCATCTATGCTAGTGAGCTTAGAGAATTAAGATGGATCTCCGGTCATATGCCTTAAGCATCCACTATCAAGGTACCATCTCTTGCTCCTAGCTTATGATGGTATACGTTTCTACAAAAGAGGATGATTTTTAGGTACCCATTTGACCTTGGGTGCCTCAAAAATCGATCTAAATTGCTTATCATATTGCATAGAATTCTTTACAGTTCCTTTAGGAACCCAAATCAATTTGTTTGGACTACACTTTTTAAATGGACAATGATAAGCTTTATGTCCACGTTTACAACAAACATTGCATTTGTTTCGGGGTGAAATATGCAAGATAGGACCTTTAACGAAGGTGGTTGGATTTTAGTGAGAGCTACTCATAAATCCGATTCCACTTCTTTTATAAACGTGACTCTTATTGGTAAGGAGCATGTTCAAGGACTTGCTACCAAACTCAAATTTCTTCAAGGTATCCTTGAGTAGCAAGTTTTCTTTTTGAAGTATTTCTAAATCATGACATTTCATACATGGAGCTAAACTATCATTATACTTAATTTTTAATTTATCAAAATTACTAACAAGAGAATCATGCTCCTTTTTTAACAATTTATATTTTTTGCTAATTATTTTGCATTCATCAAATAAATCATGAAAAGCATCTAATAGTTCATCAAATGATAAATTTGCATCAATTGGACTTGTTACCTCATCTCCAATGGCCATTAGCGCATAGTGAGCAACTTGCTCGGTGTTGGTTGGCTCCTCTTCTTCGGATGTGCTTGAGTCATCCCATGTTGTTTTGAGCGTCTTCTTCTTTGGTGTCCTCTTCTTGGCTTGGGGACATTCATGTTGAATCTTAGATTTTGATGATGAAATTAATTGATGGGTTAATTGATCTAATCCATATTATTGAAGTTAATTATGCAGGATTAACTACGATGGCCTAAAAACATAAAACAAGGATACCGGAGTCAAGTTCGATGGACGTTTGAGAGTTCGAAGATTCATCGGGAATGTTGTCGGAACTAGTCGAGAATGAGTAGGGAGCTTGCCGAAGGGTTTTCGGAAGCTCGCTGGAAGGTACGTCGGAAGTTCGCGGAGCTCACCGAGAAAGATCGTAGCTTGTCGAAGAAGCTCGTCGGAACTCACCAAGATCAAATCGTGAAGTCTAGGAGCTTGCCGGGAGTCCGCAGAATGGTTTCCGAAAGTTTATCGAAAGACCGCCGGAAGTTCGTTGGAAGCTCGCTAGAAGAAGTCTTGACTTGTGGACTTTGTAATAGCTTAGGAAATGTCTTTAAATTTGTAGTTAGCATGTTAATTAGGGTTAGGATTAGGTGTTAATCCTATAACCCAAGTAGGGGCCAATTGGGCCCGAGTTCGGACTGGTTTAGGCTAAGTTTGGAGCCCAACCAGTGAGCTTAAAAAGTGTAGGCGGTGGCACCGCCAGATTAGGTGGTGGCACCGCCCAGAACCTGAGAACTGAGCGGTGGCACCGTTGGACTGAGCGGTGGCACCGCTGGACTGAGCAGTGGCACCGCCACCGATAGGCGGTGGCACCGCCAGCCTCGGAAACCCAAGAGAATTCAAAATTTGGAGCCCAAATTTGAATCCTCTTGGGGCCTATAAATACCCCTCAATTCTCAACTGAGATTACAACTTTTGTGAAAGTAATAGATTGAGATAAAGGTCTTAGAAAAGTCTTTAGCGAATCCTGTCTTAAATTGCTTGAGTGTTCACCTCCGTCTTCCTCTTCAAAAATTGTAAGAGTGTGAACCACTTATAAAAGGTTGTAAGAGGGGTATTTGTCCTTCCCCTTCAAAGAGATTTGCTAGTGAAAGTTGGGAGCCTCATTGAAGAAGGCTTCGCAAGTAGATGTAGGTCATTTGACCGAACCACTTTAAATTGGCGTGTTCATTGAATGTGTGAGTACTTACTTTTCTGCAATCGTTATCTACACAGCAGCAAGTTTCCGATTTTTACTTTACTCAAGTTACAATCAAAGAGAAATCTCCTTGCATTTTATAGAATCATTTTCAAACTTATAAGTTTTAATCCGCTGCACTAATTCACCCCCCCCCCCCCCCCCCTCTTAGTGCCGCTCTGATCCTAACAATTGGTATCAGAGCAAGGCTCACTCTCATATTTGGTTTAATACCCAAGAGAGATGGCTTACTCCGGCATGCATGAGGGTCATTCTTTCATACGTCCACCTATGTTTAATGGGTCGGATTACACGTATTGGAAGACTCGTATGAGGATCTTTCTCATTTCCATGGATTTCGAGCTTTGGACTATTGTCGAAAACGGATTTCAAAAATCTTCTCTTCCGATGAGTGAATGGAATGAATCGGAGAAGGAGGTTTTTACTTTAAACGCAAGGGCTATGAATGCCTTGTTTTGTGCACTAGACAAAAATAAGTTTAATCGTGTTTCAATTTGTGATTTGGCTTTTGATATTTGGAGAACTCTTAAGGTCACTCATGAAGGCACTAACCGAGTGAAAGAATCCAAAATCAACATCCTTGTGCACTCTTATGAACTTTTCCGAATGAAACCAAGTGAGTCCATCGGAGACATGTACACCCGTTTCACGGTTGTCATCAATGGACTCAAAGCTCTTGGTAAAGATTTTTCTAACTTTGAATTAGTAAATACAATCTTAAGATCCCTTTCTAAAAGTTGGGATCCAAAAGTTACGGCCATTCAAGAGGTCAAGGACCTTAAAACATTCCCTCTTGAAGAACTTATTGGGTCTCTAATGACCTACGAAATGACGTGTCAAGATCATGACGAGCTCAAGAACCCCCTTCCAAAGAAAAGGGAGGATATGGCACACACATCACAAGAAGATCACTTGAAAGGAACATCAAGTGATGAGGTCAGTGAAAATGACATTGCACTTTTGACTCAAAAATTTAAAAAAATTTTAAGAAAGACCAAATTTATAAATAACACCAAAAACAGACTTGAATATAAAAAGAACCAAGTGATATGCTATGAATGCAAGAAGCCGAGGCATTTCAAAAATGAATGCCCCCAAGCCAAAAAGAAGCAACCGAAGAAGAAGAAAGCTCTAAAAGCAACTTGGGACGATTCAAGTGATTCCGAAAGTGAAGAAGCTAGCAACAAAAAGGAGGCAAACTTCGCGCTAATGGCTTTAGGAGAAGAGGTATGTGATTTAATTAATAAAGATTTATCTTTTGAAGAACTCTCTATCACTTTTCATGAATTATTTGATGAATGTAGAACTATTAGTAAGAAGTTAAATATCTTAAAGAAAGAGCATGTCTTACTACATAATAAATTTGATAGTCTTCAAAATCCTCCATGCTCTAAGTATGAGCATTTAGAAGCAATAAAAAATAAAAATTTACTACTTAAAGAAACCTTAAACAAGTTTAAGGTCGGTAGCAAAGGATTAGACATGATCCTTGCAAACAAGAGTCACGTCGCAAATAGAAGTGGAATTGGATTTGTAAAAGGATCACATCAAAATCCTACCACTTTCATAAAAGGACCTACATTACATGTTTCATCTTATATGAAATGCAACTTTTGTTACAAATCCGGACATATTGTCTACAAATATCCGTTTAGAAAAATTAGTCCACATAAATTAATATGGGTTCCTAAAGGAACTATAAATAATTCAATAATGAATAACAAAACTAGTGGATCAATTTTTGAGGCACCCAAAATCAAATAGGTACCTAAAAATCATCTTCTTTTGTAGACAAACCCACAAGCTAGGAGCAAGAGATGATATCTCGATAGTGGATGCTCAAGATATATGACCGGAGATCCATCTCATTTCTCTATGCTCACTAGCAAAGAAGAAGGGTACGTCACCTTCGGAGACAATAACAAAGGCAAAATCATTGGCAAGAGAACTATAGGTAACAAATTAAGTTTTTCTATTGATGATGTATTACTAGTTGATGGATTGAAGCATAATCTCTTGAGTATTAGTCAATTATGCGATAAATGTTATATCGTTAGATTTGAATCAAATATGTGTATTATTGAAAAACCAAACAATAACATGACTATGATTACATTAAAACAAAATAATGTCTACACCATCAATCTTGATGAACTAAGTAATGAAATGTGCTTCTCTGCTCTAAATGATGATGCTTGGCTTTGGCATAGGAGATTAGGCCATGCAAGTATGAAACTAATATCTAAGATCTCATCTAGAGAATTAGTATGAGGGAATCCAAATATGAAGTTTATTAAGGACAAAGTATGCGATGCATGTCAACTAGGTAAACAAATAAAAACTAGTTTCAAACCAAAAAATCAAATTAGCACTACTAGACCATTACAATTGATCCATTTGGACTTATTTAGACCAATTGACATGACAAGTCTAGGAGGAAGCAAATATGCTTTTGTAATTGTGGATGACTATACTAGGTACACTTGGACCTATTTCTTAGTTCACAAAAGTGATTGTTTCAAGTGTTTCTCTAAATTTTGTAAACTCACTCAAAACGAAAAAGGCTTCATGATTTCATCAATTTGGAGTGATCACGGTGGCGAATTTCAAAACCGTGATTTCCAAAATCTTTGTGAAGTTAATGGATACAATCACAACTTCTCCCCTCCAAGAAATCCTCAACAAAATGGAGTAGTTGAAAGAAAAAATAGAAACCTACAAGAAATGGCAAGAACTATATTAAATGAATATAGTCTACAAGTATTTTTGGGCCGAAGCCGTGAATACGACTTGCTACATCATGAATATGGTTCTAATAAGACCGTCTTCATCAAAAACTCCCTATGAATTATGGAATAACAAAAAACCAAATGTTTCTTATTTTAAAGTTTTCGGTTGCAAATGCTTTATTTTGAATGAAAAGGATGCCTTAGGAAAATTTGATGCTAAATCCGATGAAGGCATCTTTCTTGGTTACTCTTCCGTTTCTAAGGCTTTTTATGTTTTTAACAAGAGAACCTTAGTTATAGAAGAGTTTATTCATATAGTTTTTAATAAAATTTCTGATTTAAAGAAAAATAATTTTGATGATGATTTTGGTTTTGATAATTTGAATTTAAATGAACCCCCTCCTCAAAATAGCAACTTGGATGCATCTTCTTCCGAAATTTCCTTACCCAAGGAATGGAAGTATATAGATGCTCATCCAAAGGAGCTAATTATAGGAGATACATCAAAAGGGGTTCAAACTCGTTCTTCTTTCAAGAATTTTTGTGCTAACGCCGCCTTCCTTTCTCAAATCGAACCTAAATGCAATGACGAGGCCTTAAAAGATGATTTTTAGGTCATTGCAATGCAAGAGGAATTGAACCAATTTGAGAGGAATGAGGTATGGAAGCTTGTTCCTAGACCTAGTGACCATTTAGTCATTGGTACTAAATGGGTCTTTAGAAACAAGCAAGACGAATGCGGTATCGTGGTTAGAAACAAGGCTAGATTAGTGGCCAAAGGTTTCAACCAAGAAGAAGGTATCGACTACGAAGAAACCTTCGCTCCTATGGCAAGATTAGAAACCATTAGGATGCTCCTTGCCTATGCTAGTAGTAATAATTTTAAACTATTTCAAATGGATGTCAAAAGTGCCTTCTTGAATGGTTTCTTTCCGAAGAAGTATATGTCGAACAACCTCCCGGATTTAAAAACTCTCTTCTTCCTAATCATGTATTCAAATTGACTAAGGCTCTCTATGGCTTGAAACAAGCTCCTAGAGCTTGGTATGAAAGGCTTAGTTCCTTTCTTATTTTAAATAATTTTACGAAAGGCAAGGTTGATACTACATTATTTATCAAATACTTTGAAAACAATTTTCTTATTATGCAAATTTATGTTGACGATATTATTTTTGGTTCTTCGGATGAATTGCTATGTGAATCATTTGCCAAATGTATGAGTCATGAATTTGAAATGAGTTTAATGGGTGAATTAACCTTCTTTTTAGGATTACAAATCAAACAACTTAGTGATGGTATATTTCTTAACCAATCTAAATATACATTAGAATTGTTAAAATGATTTAACATGAATAATTCAAAAGCAATAAACACCCCTATGAGTACTTCGACTAAGTTAGATATGGATAAAAATAGTGAAAATTTCGATCAAAAAACATATAGGAGAATGATAGGTAGTCTACTCTACCTCACCGCGACTAGACCGGATATCATGTTTAGTGTAGGACTTTGTACTAGATTTCAATCTAATCCTAAATTATCTCATCTTAAGAGTGTTAAAAGAATATTTAGATATCTTAAAGGAACTCCAAATTTAGGATTGTTGTATCCAAAATCTGATAAATTCGATTTAATAGCTTATGCAGATACCGATTTTGGCGGATGCAGGATAGATAAAAAAGTACATCCGGAACATGCACTTGTTTCTTGGACTTCCAAGAAATAAAATTCAATTGCACTATCTACAGTAGAAGCCGAATACATTGCTGCAAGTGCATGCTGTGCACAAGTTGTTTGGATGAAAAATACATTAGAAGACTATGGAATTCACTTGAAAAATATTCTCATAAAATGTGATAATACAAGTGCCATATGTCTTACCAAAAATCCAATTCAGCAATCTAGAACTAAGCATATCGATATTAGGCATCATTTCATACGCGATCATTTCCTTAACAAAAATGTCATTCTAGAATTTATTGACACAAAGCATCAATTAGCAGACATTTTTACAAAAACCTTAAATAAAGACCAATTTGAATTCATTAGAAGGGAACTAGGCATGTTAAATTGTCCTTGAAAATAAGCTTGTTTGAATGTACTTTCCGAAAAATGTCTCATCCTTGTTCCGTTCTTTTGTGGATTTGATTTCATCCTTCTCTTTCAATTCCAAATGATATATTAAAGTACAACCCAATATCTTAACCTATCTTGAGTGCTACCGCCTAAGCACTCAGGCGCCAGGCGGTGGTGTCATAACCCGAGTCTGATGAGCCAATTGGCCAATAACTCCATTTTGGTCCTTCAACCGCGGACCAAAATGCTTAAGCGGGAGTTAACGTAGTATACTCATCAGACCCTTATAAGCTAATCATACACATTGCCCACTTCCGATGTGGGACTAATGGGATGTTACAGGTGGCACCGCCCGAGGGCCCCTTTATAAGCCGAAGGGTTAGGGCCGGCGGTGACACCACCCCCAACCCGTGAGAAACTGGCTCAAGCTCTCCCACAGCCTCTCTAAACCCTCATTCCATCCTTTAGAAGCCTTGGAGAGGGATTCTTGTTGGTCCAAGCTCTCCATCTTCCAAGAAATTCTCTATAAGGTAAAATCTAAAATCTTCCCTCTCTTCTCATTATTTTGCCTACTCTTTACAGTTTCATCTATCATCTTATCTAGATAATGGCTCTTAAGAGATCAAAAGGGAAAAGGGTTGAAGGAGATTCATATGACCAAGATCTTTTTAGATCCAAAGAAGTAGCTTTTAAGTTTTCAAATTTCGAAACAAGATGTATCCATAAGGGTAAACACATTGATCTCAATGAACTAGGAAACCTAGAACCCATTAGGTGGTTTGCACATCTAGATGCCCTACCTCTCCTACAAATAAATGAACCAATTTATCCTAGGTTAGTTGGCTATTTTATGCAAACTTATATGTAGATAACAATAGCCGAAGTACATACCTATTAGGAACACAAATTAGAATTTTTGATAGTACTATTTATGAACTAATTGGAATCACTGAAAAAGATAGGGCCTGTTATTTTATAGGTAAATAAGATGTCAATATAATCGGAGCAACTTACTCCGAAGCCGTCGAAACTATTTTTGCAAATCCGGACCTTGGCATAATACCTAAGAGTTGCGAGCACTTACTACCATTTAACTCTAAAATTCTTCATCATATCATAACAAGCATACTATTCCCTAAGCAATTTCATCTTGATGAAATGAGTCAAATAGAGATAAGCACCATGTATTGGATTATGACCAGTCAACATAACTATTTTGGATACTCAATCCGGCAACACATGCAGGATATTATAGCTAAAGACACTATGTTGCCATATGGACGGTTAATCACTTGATTCCTACTTGCCCATGACATTTGTATCTCACCCGATGAAGAAACAATTCAAAGTGATCAATATAACATCATCAATAGAAATCTACTGAAAAGACTTAGGTGCACATTTAGCAATGGTATATAGGTTAGGCAACCTAGAAGGACTGATCCAATTCCCCCACCAATAGAACACCCTAAAACACCAATTCTTAGGGGAAATGAATCTCCTCCTCCTAGTCCCTTTGGCGTAGCACCTTCGGCTCTTGTTTCATCCTCCGAAGAACTCATTATGGCAGAATTGTATCAGATCAAATCACAATAAGACCAACTCAAATCGCAGCAAGAACAAATTCAAACCCAGCAAATTAAAATTTTGAAGGAACTACGACAAATGAATCAAAAAATAGATGTCATGTATCAGCACTATGGATTATCTCCTAAGGATTAATCGATGTACCCTCTTATTCTGTTCTGATTACTCTTAATATCAAGTTAGAAGTTTGTCATCTGTTAGGATCCTTTTATTTTTCCTTTTATTTTTTGTGCTTTCCTTTTATTTTCTGCGTATTTATTAAGTCTGTTTAGTTTAGCTAAAGTCGAAACTCTATAAATAGGGATGTAACTGCTTCTTTTCGATCATCTATGAAAAATACTATTTTTGTCTTTTGACAAACCCTAGGAGGCCGATCCCCTCGAAGCGTTCAAGGAGGCCGATCCCCTCGAAGTGATCATCCCCTTTCTCTTCTTCTTTTTTACGATAAG
The DNA here is from genome assembly GCF_036884655.1 of Musa acuminata AAA Group. Classification (NCBI taxonomy): domain Eukaryota; kingdom Viridiplantae; phylum Streptophyta; class Magnoliopsida; order Zingiberales; family Musaceae; genus Musa; species Musa acuminata. The sequence continues at coordinate 31,403,753 of NC_088329.1, read as the reverse complement.
ACTTTAGGGTCTTATCATTTGGTATTAGAGCAACGATCCTTGGCGTTCTCGCTGCAACGAAGCTACCAAAAAAAAAAAATTAAAGAAAGAAAGAAAGAAAGAAATAGAGAAGAAGAAGAAGCAGCAACCGCACCACACACCCCTACTTCCCCTGCTTCCGGCCAACCCACCCGCCGACCGTCGCTGCTCTCCGACCAGCAACCGGCTCTGCCCCACTTCCAACCAGAGTCCACCGTCGCCTCCCACCCGAGCCACCACCGCTGCCAGGAGACGACGCTGCCAGCGTCCCACTCCGCCACAGCCCTGCTCGTCTTCTCTACCGTCGCTACAGGGCAACTCCTTCTCCACCGCCGCCGCTGCTTCCCGGCCAATCGATCACTGCCGCCCACCTCCCAGCTGCAACCCTAGCCATGCCCTGCCCCTTGGGTCGCAGTTGCAGTCGTCGGTTGCCCCCCTCCTCACGGCGACCGAAATAGGGCAACTCACTACTGCTGCCCTTGTTTCCAACCGCGCCTCCACCAGCCACGCCTCCCCCAGCACTCCTCTTCCCCTCGAGCGCCATCGCCGCCCAGCCGACCCATCACTGCTGTGGGCCACCTTGCGACGACCGCCACTCGCCTCCCAGCCGCCGCCGCTCCACCTAGCTCTGCATCTAACCGAAACAGAGCACACTTGCTCTGCCCTAGTTTTCAGCCACGCCACAGCCACGTGGGGTCGCTTGCTGCTGCCGGCTGTCGCCACCATCGCTGCTACTGCCAACTACTATGTAGATGCCCTTGACTAGACATCAGAAAAAGAATTGGGGATTACCAACTTGCAATCATATGCAATGGCTACCGATAACTCAGTGAAGGCACAAATGGAAGCGTTGGAAACTAGAATTGAAAATCGGCTACAAGAAACTCTTCATGATTTCAAAAAGAGCTTGTTGGAGCACTTTAGCGGGTTTCAACAAGATGGGAGCTCAAGTTCTACGCTGAACAGATCGAGAGATACAGGAAAAGGGCCCCAGGTGGTGACACACACTACCCACGTATCAGGGTAGAATTTCTACGATGGGAAGATGGGGATCCGACCAGTTGGATCTCTAGGGTGGAAAATTTTTTTCATTTTCACAGAACCCCAGAAGAATCCAAGGTAGAAGTGGCCTCAATCCAGCTCGATGGAGATGCAATTCAGTGGTATGATTGGTACGAAACTTGCCATGGAATTTCGTCATAGGAGCAGTTTAAAAGAGGACTTCTTGTTCGCTTTGGCCCATCTAAATATGAGAATGTTGATGGCCAACTCGCCAAAATTCGTCAGACTTCTACAGTGTTGGAGTATCAGAGTAGATTTGAAAGATTGTCCAACCAAGTTAGAGATTGGTCAGAACGATAACTTCTGGGTATATTTATTGAAGGGTTTATTCCCGAGATCCGGTGCGAGGTTAAGGCTCATCAACCCCGCACTATGATGGCTGCGATTTCATTTGCACACCTACATGAAGAAAAAATCAGTGTGGAATATCATCGAAACAAAGGTGCCAATAAACAGGTGATTAGCAGGCAACCTACTTCATCTACTCCTAGTTGAAACCACAACACTAGCAGACTAACCCGAGAGGAACTCAAAGAAAGGTTAGCGAAGGGTTTGTGCTGGCATTGCGATGAAAAGTGGAGTAAGGAGCATCGATTCAAACAAGGAAGACTTTTGATGATTGAATCGATCGAGGATGAACCGGAAGTAGAAGTATCGGATTTCGATCATGAAGAAGTGGAAACTAATGATGATGTTGAAGCCGTCACACATACAATGCATGCATTGGCTAGCTACTCTAATCCACAAACTATGAAAATTGGGGGAACTCTGAAACACTAGTCTGTCACTGTTTTGATTGATACGGGTAGCACTAATAATTTTATGGATAGAAAAGTTACATCCCGATTAGCTTACCACATCGAATGTTGTGACAAATTTGAAGTCAAGGTCGCCGATGGACGTATTTTAACCTGTGACAGCAAGTGCTCAAAGATAAAACTAATTTTGCAAGGTCAAGAATTATTTGTGGATTTCTTTTTATTACCCTTGGAAGACTATGAAGTGGTGCTCGGAATTGAATGGCTATCAACCCTAGGTGATGTCTCCTGGAATTTTTCTAAACTAACTATGAAGTTCTTTATTCATGGAAGACAGGTGACTCTCAAAGGAAGACATGGAGGTAAGGTTACAACTATCACTAGCCATCGGATGGAGCGGGTACTTCGGAAGACACACACCGGATTTTTGGTGCAATTGCATAACATTGAAAAGGATCCTAACATCATCTTCTTTTGAACGAAAACTGAACCTTCTTTTGAGATGTATTTTTAAATTCTGGATAAATGCTGATTTGTTCTGGATGAATGCTGAATTTTTTTTATTTTACGAGATTAATTTTGAATGATGAATTTTGTATGATTAATCTTAATGCTGAATTCTTTTTCTAATAATTTTATGATCTCAGTTTGTGTGCTTCAAGTCTCATCTCTTTTTTGTTGATGATAAAGGGGGAGAAGTAATGACTTGTACCATTTCGATAGCATGACTTAATGAAAATATCTTATGTGCATCGATAGCATGACTTATATGAATTGCAAAAGGTTGTGTAATACAAATGTCTTATACACCTTGCAAAATCTTTGAGTATATTGCAAGTTCTTAGATTAGTTGATCATATGAAATCATGCCTCACATTTATATCATAAAATTCACATTGAAAATTTTTATCTCTCGTCGTAGTGAAAATTGTCCCTTATTATTTGACTTAAAAATGATTTTCATAGCTGGAAATTATGAGAAATATGAAGTTTCGTATTTGCTCATGCTTAATGAGAATAATGATAAGTTCAACGGTTAGAACTTATCGGTTTATGCTTGAATTCAAAAGGATGGAATTCAAGTGTTTTTATCTTCTCATAATATGGCATATAGATAGGGGGAGTTATGTTTAACCTCGTCATCAATTGATTGGCATCATCAAAAAGGGGAGATTGTTGAATCTCGGATTTTGATGATGAAATAAATTGATGGGTTAATTGATCTAATCCATATTATTGAAGTTAAGTGTGCAGGATTAACTACAATAGCCTGAAAACATAAAGCAAGGATACCGGAGTCAAGTTTGATGGACGTTTGAGAGTCCGAAGATTCATCGGGAATGTTGTCGGAACTAGCCGAGAATGAGTAGGGAGCTTGCCGAAGGGTTTTCGGAAGCTCGCCGGAAGGTACGTCGAAAGTTCACGGAGCTCACCGAAAAAGATCGTAGCTTACCGAAGAAGCTCGTCGGAACTCGCCAAGATCAAATCGTGAAGTCTAGGAGCTTGCCGGGAGTCCACAGAATGGTTTCCTAAAGTTTATCGGAAGACCGCCGGAAGTTCGCTGGAAGCTCGTCGAAAGAAGTCTTAACTTGCGGACTTTGTAATAGCTTAGGAAATGTCTTTAAATTCATAGTTAGTACGTTAATTAGGGTTAGGATTAGGTGTTAATCCTATAACCCAAGTAGGGGCCAATTGGGCCCGAGTTCGGACTAGTTTGGGCCAAGTTTGGAGCCCAACCGGTGAGCTGAAAAAGTGTAGGCGGTGGCACCGCCCAAAACCCGAGAATTGAGCGGTGGCACCACTAGACTGAGCGGTGGCACCGCCAGTACACTATCAGTACACTAACAGGCGGTGGCACCGCCAGCCTCGGAAACCCAAGAGAATTCAAAATTTGGAGCCCAAATTTGAATCCTCTTGGGGCCTATAAATACCCCTCAATTCTCAGCTGAGATTACAACTTTTGTGAAAGCAATAGATTATGATAAAGGTCTTAGAAAAGTCTTTAGCGAGTCCTGTCTTAAATTGCTTGAGTGTTCACCTCCGTCTTCTTCTTCAAAAATTGTAAGAGTGTGAACCACTTGTAAAAGGTTGTAAGAGGGGTATTTGTCCTTCCCCTTTAAAGAGATTTGCTAGTGAAAGTTGGGAGCCTCATTGAAGAAGGCTTCGCAAGTGGATGTAGGTCATTTGACCGAACCACTTTAAATTGGCGTGTTCATTGAATGTGTGAGTGCTTACTTTTCTGCAATCGTTATCTACACAGCAGCAAGTTTCAGGTTTTTACTTTACTCAAGTTACAATCAAAGCAAAATCTCCTTGCATTTTATAGAATCATTTTCGAACTTACAAGTTTTAATCCGCTACACCCCCCACCCCCCCTCTTAGTGCCGCTCCAATCCTAACAATTCACTCTTGTAGTGTCCTGGTTTCTTGCATTCGTAGCAAATTACTTAATCTTTCTTGAGTTCAAGTTTATTTTTAGTGTTATTTTTAAATTTATTTTTTTTAATGAATTTTTTGAATTTCCTTGTTAAAAGTGCCAAGTCATTATCAAAGTCCTCATCACTTGAGTTTTCTCTCAAGTGGTCTTCTTGTGTTCTTAGTGCCATATCTTTCTTGTTCTATGGAAGGGTATCCTCAAGCTCTTCATGAGCTTTGTATGTCATTTCATAGGTCATTAATGACCTAATTAATTTTTTAAGAGGAAAGTTATTTAAATCTTTGGTCTCTTGAATGGTCATGACTTTAGGGTCCCAACTCTTTGGAAGGTATCTTAAAACTTTATTAACGAGCTCAAAATCTGAAAAACTTTTACCAAGTCCTTTTAGACCATTGACGACATCCGTAAAATGGGTGTACATGTCTCCAATGGTCTCACTTGGTTTCATTCGAAATAATTCATAAGAATATACTAAAAGGTTGATTTTTGACCTTTTTACTCTACTAGTGCCTTCATGAGTCACTTTGAGTGTGTGTCAAATATCAAAAGTCGTTTTATAAATCAACACTCGATTAAATTCGTTTTTATCTAATGCACAAAATAAGGCATTCGTAGCCTTTGCGTTTAAAGCGAAAGTCTTCTTCTCTAACTCATTCCAATTGTTCATTAGAAGAGAAGACTTTTGAAATCCATTTTCTACAATATTCCAAAGCTCAAAATCTATTGAAATCGGGAAAATCCTCATTCTTGTCTTCCAATATATGTAATCCGTCTTATTAAAAATGGGCGGATGTGTAATTGAATGAACCTCTTGGTTCCCCACAAATATCATCTCTCTTAGGGTTAAAACCAACTAAGAGTGAACCTTGCTCTAATACCAATTGTTAGGATCAAGAGTGTACTAAGAGGGGGGGGGGGTGAATTAGTGCAGCAGAAAACTTTCGCGATTTCAAAAACCTTATTTCGATTAAAGCTAATTCAATGAGAATGATCTCAACTCAATCCATTTCGGAAGGAATTTGAACTTAAAACCTTAAGTGAAAATGCAAGAGAAGACTAAGGTGATTTGCAGCAATGTAACTTGCACAAATGAAAAGCATCGGTTTCGTAAAGTCTTCGTATGATTAAAGCCAATCTCGGAAGAGGTTTACGTCAAAGCATATGTAGACATAGTTAAAGCACAGTAAGGAGGAGAGGTAGTTTGCTATAAAAGAAAGTTGCTCAAAGTAAATGCAAACTGAGTTTTAGAGTGGTTCGGTTAAACGTGACCTACATCCACTTTCGGCTTTCTTCTCCAACGAGGTCACTGACATCCACTAGAGGACTTCCTTCAATAGGTGAAGGTCAATCACACTTTTATAGCTTTTCTCCTTTTGCCGAGCTTAGGAGACAACCCTTACAAGTTTCACTCCTCTCTTGAATGATCTCAACACTTAAAAAGAAGGAGGAGAACACTAGCTTTTATAACACTTTAAGGCCTCAAAGACTCAAGAGTATTTCAAAATTTCGTTTCCTTTCATGCAAGAAAGGGTGAGGCTTTTATAGGCCATAATGAGTTCAAAGATGGAGCCTAAAAGTGTCCAATCCTGGATTTCCCAGGTCCTGGCGGTACCACCGCCATTATTGGGCGGTACTACCACCTGACATCTGCTACTGGGTAGTACCATCGCCTGACAGAGCTCGGAGACCGAGCTTTGGCAGTACCACCGCCTAACAGGGGTGGTACCACTGTTGGCAGTAATAACTACTGATGGTACTACCGCCTAACAGGGGCGATACCACCGCCCAAAATTCTTGGGAGATCAAGTCTCCCAAGCGATGTCACCGCCAGCCAGGAATTTAGGGGCCGAATGGGCTACTCCATTTGGCCCAATTAAGGCATGTTAAGGGCCTAGTTGGCTCCTAATTAAGTTAGTGAGATTACATTCCAATCCTAACTTAATCTATACTCTAACTATGATAATTAAGACATGATTACTACAATTCGTGTTCTAGTGCTTCAATCACTTCTTCCGGCGTACTTCCAATGAACATCCGATGAACTCTCGACAATGCTCCGGTGGACTCCCGATAAGCTCTTGGACTTTACGATGATCTTCTTGGCGAGTTCCGATGAGCTTCTATGGCAAGCTCCTGGACTTCTCAGTTGGTTCCCGTAGAACTTCCGACAAACGTCCAGACTTCCGACGAACTCTCGAACTCTCAATGTGATCTTGATTTTGACTCCGGCATAACACCTGCTGCATGTCTTACTGCCATCATAATTAATCCTACACACTTTTCTCAACATATAGATTAGATCAACAAATGACAATTGACTTCATCATCAAAATCCGAGATTCAACAAACTAAAGCTCTTTATGGATTAAAACAAGCCTCGAGAGCTTGTTATGAAAGACTTAACTCATTTCTTATCCAAAATAATTTCTCTAAAGGCAAGGTCGATACTATATTATTTATTAAAAATTTTGAAAATGACTTTCTTCTTATTCAAATTTATATTGATGATATTATTTTTGGTTCTATAAATGAATCCTTATGCGAATCGTTTGCTAAGAGTATGAGTCAAGAATTTGAGATTAGTTTAATGGGTGAACTAACTTTCCTTTTAGGCTTACAAATCAAACAACTTAGTGATGTTATTTTTCTTAGTCAAACCAAATATGCATTAGAATTGCTAAAATGGTTTAATATGGATGGTTCAAAAGCTATCAATACTCCTATGAGTACCTTCACTAAGTTAGACATGGACGAAAGTGGAGAAAGCTTTGATCAAAAAACTTATAGGGGTATGATAGGTAGTTTACTATACCTCATCGCAACTAGACCGAACATAATGTTTAGCATACGACTTTATCCTAGATTTCAATCTAATCCTAAGTCAACTCATCTTAAAGCAGTTAAACGAATCCTTAGATATCTAAAAGGAACCCCTGGTTTAGGATTATGGTATCCAAAATTTAAAAAATTTGAATTAATTGCTTATGCTAACACAAATTTTGTTGGATGTAGAGAAGATAGAAAAAGCACATATGGAACGTGTCAATTCTTAAGTCATGCACTTGTACCTTGGTCTTCTAAGAAACAAAACTCGGTTGCATTATCTACAACTGAAGCGAAGTATATAGCAGTTAGTGCATGTTGTGCACAAGTTGTAAGGATGAAAAATATATTAGAAAATTATAAGATTCACCTTAAGAATATTCCCATAAAATGTGATAACACAAGTGTAATATATTTAACAAAAAATCCTATTCAACATTCTAGAACTAAACATATTGACACTAGGCATCATTTCATAAGAGATCATGTTAATAACCATAATATATCTTTAGAGTTTATTGATATGAAACATCAATTAGTTGATATCTTTACAAAACCTTTAAATGAAGAATAATTTGATTTTATTAGAAGAGAGTTAGGAATGTTAAATTGTCTGAATGCATGAGTTTGTTGTATATCTTTTCCAAAATTTCTCGATTTTTTAAAATAAAGCTTTCATGAAATTATTTCATTTCAAAAATAAGGCTTTCATAAAATCCGGAATATCAATTTACTTGGTATCAAATTTATTTCATACTCTTGCTCCATCACTTAATGATTTTTGATACACTTAGTCCCTTCACTCATGGAATTCATTGACAAATACATCTCTTATGGATTTCACTCTTGTGAATTTTTAATGAGAAATAGATTTGATTTATAAAGTTTTATTCATGGATTTTTTTTATCCTTCATATGATACTCCTTTATCATGAATTCCTTCGTACTCTTCTCATGAAAGAAGAATTTTTATGGATTGTGATGATCACTTGCAAGAATGGGGATTTGATTTTGTATGGATATCTTGATCCTTTTCATGAATCCTTTCTCCTTGTTGAACTAGAAGCTTGATTCAATGAAATTCATTTATTTTGGTTCAAATTCTTTTATAAATTTGGTTCTTGATGAATTCCTTTCTTACCCTTCTTCCTCTTCTTCTTATTTTTATGACAAAGGAAGAAAGAAACTTGCACATCTAAAGAAGAACCGAAAAGCCATTGCGCATCCAAAGTAAAAATGTTAGCTTATCCAAAAGAAGTTATCATGCAAAGTTTTTGCTTACCTTCTTTTTGGCTTGGATAAATTGGTGCGGAACTTGCTTGAATTTTTTTTTTACCACACTTGTATTGTTGAATGATTCTCCTTTTTGTTGATGACAAAAGGGGAGAAATATGACAAATTAATGATAAATTGGCATTGTGAATGTTTTAGATAAATGCATAAAATGTATCTTATCGTAAATGCTTAAATGTTTTACGAATGCTTGAAATATAATTGGAATCGTCAAATACATCACAAATACTTAAAACATATCAAAATATATTTCATATGTATCGTATATACTTAAAATATTTCATGAATGCTTGATAATTGTCTATCATTATGATAAGGTATCATGAGTTTAACTTGCTATTTACAATTGATATCATGCCTCGGAATGATGAATTGTCATCTTTTATCGAGAATTATCATCTTGCTAAATTTCATATTTAAAATTTGTATCATACTTGAAAAGGATGATTGTCTATCATCATTGGACTCAAAAATGAATGTCATACCTGACATCATTTGTATTGTGATAAATATGTGATATCGTATTTTGAGATAGTAAATCATGATTGGTATCATCATGTATATGTCGATAAGTTTAAATGCATATAACTTATCTATTTGATACTTGAATTCAAAAGCCTTGAATTCAAGAGTGTCTTTTCTCAAGTATGTCATACAAATAGGGGGAGTTAAGGTTAACTCCATCATCAATTGATTATCATCATAAAAAAGGGAGAGATTGTTGAATCTCGGATTTTGATGATGAAATCAATTGATAAATTATTTGATCAAATCTATATGTTAAGAAAAATATGCAGGATTAACTACGATAGCAATCAAGGCATAAAGAAAAACGAAGTGCCGGAGTCAAAATCAAGATTTCATTGGGAGTTCGAGAGTTCGTTGGAAGTCCGGACGTTTATCGGAAGCTTGGATGTTCGTCGAAAGTTCTGTCGGAATTGATCAAGAAGTCTAGGAGCTTGCCAAATAAGCTCATTGGAACTCACCAAGAAGATCATCGTGAAGTCTAGGAGCTTGCCGGGAGTCCGCTAGAACATTGCTGAAAGATCGGCAGAAGTTCGTCGGAAGATCGCCGGAAGCTCGCTAAAAGAAACCTAGACTAGCCGAACTTGATTTGCTTAGTATATGCCTTAAGAATCAAATTTAGCATGTAATTAGGATTAGACTTGGGAGGTAATCTCACTAACTCAGTTAGAGGTTGATTGGGCCCTTAACAAGGCTGAATTGAGTCGGCTGGAAGACCCATTCAGTCCCGTCCCTTGGAGTCATGACCGACGGTGGCACAGCTTGAGACCCTCCCTCCTAGGTGGTCTGGGCATGTTAGGATCAAGAGCACTAAGAGGGGGGGGGGGAAGAATTAGTGCAGCGGAAAACCTTCTATGAAAAATAAAAACTGCGTTCGTTCGTTAAAAGTGATTTTGGTAAGAAAGCCGATTCGTAAATCACTTTAACTTTTGTTTAAGTGAGATGCAGCAAAGATATAAATGCAGTTTGCAGTTATGATTCTAATCAGATAGTAGGCGCAAACTGAAATATGATATTCGTATGAAAAAACTGATTTACGTCTAAATGCTGATTTGTAAATCACTTGATTAAGCGAGATGCAGTTTAAGCAAGGATATAAAGGCAGTTTGTAGTTATGATAGAAATCAAAACGTAAACGCAAACAGAAATATGATAATCGTACAATAAAACTGATTTACGTCTAAACGCCGATTCGAAAAGTGTAGAGCTTGAAACCCGATCGTATATGCGCAGAAAGCAGTAAGCTTTAGAGGAGGTTTGCAGTAAAGATAATATGCTCAAAGTAAATGCAAACCGAGATTTAGAGTGGTTCGGTCAATCTTGACCTACTCCACTTTTGGCTTCCTCCACCGATGAGGTCAGCGACGTCAACTAGAGGCCTTCCTTCAATAGGCGAAGGCCAACCACCCTTTTACAGTTTCACTCCTTTTGATGGGCTTAGGAGACAACCCTTACAGAATTTTCTCTCCTCTCTTTAAAGCTCAGAACTTGGAAGAAAAGAGGGAGAAGAACTTTTGGCCTTTACAATAATTTTGAGCTCTAAAAATCACAGAACAAGATCAGGATTTCGGTGTATGTTTTGTGCCCTTTCAGTGCTGAATGGGTGGGGTATTTATAGGCCCCAATCCAGTTTGAATTTGGAGCTCAAAACTGTCAATTTCTGGAATTCCGGGATCTGGCGGTTGCACCTCCTGACTGGAGCGGTTGCACCGCCTAGCAGAGCTCGAAGACTGAGCCTCTGGGCGGTGCCACCTCCTGTCAGGGGCAGTTGCACCTCCTTCCAGAGCTCGAAGACCGAGCTCAGGCGGTGCCACCTCCTGACTGAGGCGGTTGCACCGCTCAGCTAGAGCTCGGAGACCGAGCCCAAGCGGTGCCACCTCTATCAAGGGAGGTTGCACCGCCCAGTCTCGCTCGGAGACTGAGCCCAGGCGGTGCCACCTCCTGGCTGGGGCGGTTGCACCGCCCAGTCTCGCTCGGAGACTTAGCCTAGGCGATGCCACCTCCTGGCTTGGGCAGTTCAACCGCCTGGCAGAAATCAGGGTCCAAATGGGTTTATCCATTCGGCCCAATTTGGATTTTTCAGGGGCCCAATTGCCCCAAGATTAAGTTAATGGGATCACCTCCCATTTCCAACTTAATAATTGTGCTAACTATGATATTTCCTAAGACATTTACTGCAACTTGCTCTGGTGCGTCAATCACTTCTTCCGGCGAACTTCCGTCGATCATCCGATGAACCCTCGATGATGCTCCTGCGGACTTCCGAAAAACTCCTGGACTTGCGACGATCCACTTGGCGAGTTCCGACGAGCTTCGTTGGCAAGCTCATGGACTTCTCGGATTTGTTCCCGCAGAACCTCTGACGACTGTCCGAACTTTCGTCGAACTCTTGAACTCCCAACGTGATCATTGTCTTGACTCCGGCATAACTCCTGCTGCATATCTTACTTTCATCGTAGTTAATCCTGCACACTTATCTCAACATATAGATTAGATAACAAATGACAATTGACTTCATCATCAAAATCCGAGATTCAACAATCTCCCCCTTTTTGATGATGACAATCAATTGATAATGGAGTTCACCTTAACTCCCCCTGTCTATATGCCATACTTGAGATAAGTCATTCTTGAATTCAAACCCTTTGAATTCAAGAGGCATATTGATAAGTTAAAATCATTTAAACTTATCAATGCTCCCATCATGATTCCCATCATGATGTATCTCTCTAAAGATGATGTCAAGGCTTGACATTCATTTTCAAATTTTGCATAACAAGTTTGAATGATGGTAATAGTAGCAATTCATCATATTATAAGATATCAACATGTAAAACTGCGAAGTAAGATTTTGATATCATTACATGATACAAACAAGGCATAATGCAAATTATAGCAATCATAGCATCAATTCATATATCTCTTGGTGATGCAAGCATGGCATTAATACTCATATATTTCTCCCCCTTTGTCATCAACAAAAAGCATGGTAATTATGATAGCAGGAGAACAATAAGCGAATTTTGAGCATAAGTGTGATAGTTGTTCATGCCTTTACATGTTATTTTCCAAGCATATAAAGGAAAGCATGATACATAGATTGCTTTGAATACTTCTTCCTTTTTATTTATTATAATCTTTTTGCATGAAGGAGGAAGGTTATTTGTGATTTTACTTTGAGTGAAGTTAAAATTGATGAGAGATTAAATCATGCTTCATTTTTACAAGGATCAAGATATGTATGTGAAACAAGTCTTTGCAAGTAAAAACACTATCATCCATATTTCAAGATGGAATTTATAAGCAGGAATCATTTCATCAAATCCATTTCAGAAAAATATTTTTCATATAATAAGTGTATGAGAAAATCTGATTTTTAGGATACCAATTGTTAAGCGAATCCGAAAATGAAATTAACACTTTCATGCATTCGGACAAGACTATGCTATACAATCATGAAGACAAAACATGCTTATTGTTATGGAAATTTTTGTATTCAACACATAATTTCCAACATGTTATTTAGGCATGTAATGGCAGTCAAGTGATTTGATCATTCAATAAAGTCCGAAAAATAATTTTAACTAATTTATGTATTCGGACACATCAACATTCCTAATTCTCTTCTTATGAAATCAAATTATTCTTCACTTAGAGGTTTTGTAAAAATATCAGCTAGTTGATGTTTAGTATCAATGAATTCTATGATTACATCATGATTAGTAACATGATCTCGTATAAAATGATGTCTAATATCAATATGTTTTGTTCTTGAGTGTTGTATAGGATTTTTCGTTAAGCACATTGCACTTATGTTATCACATTTAATGGGAATGTTTTTAAGATGAATTTTATAATCTTCTAAGGTGTTTTTTATCCATACAACTTGTGCACAGCATGCACTTGCTGCAATATATTCAGCTTCGGTTGTTGATAGTGCAACCGAGTTTTGTTTCTTAAATGACTAGGAAACAAGGGCATGTCCTAAAAATTGACATGTTCCTGATGTGCTTTTTCTATTTAGTTTATAGCCAGCAAAGTCCGCATCAGCATAGGCAATTAACTCAAGATTCTTTGATTTTGGGTACCATAATCCTAGATTTGTGGTACCATTAAGATATCTAAGTATTCTTTTAACTACTTTGAGAAGAGATATCTTAGGGTTTGATTGAAATCTAGCACAAAGTCCTATACTGAACATGATATCTGGTCTAGTTGTAGTGAGGTAAAGTAAACTTCTTATCATACACCTATAAGTTTTTTGATCGAAGCTTTCTCCACTTTCATCAATTTCTAACTTAGTGGAGGTGGTCATAGGAGTGTTAATAGCTTTTGAGTTATTCATATTAAACTTTTTTAGCAAATTCATAGAATATTTAGTTTGACTAATAAAGATGTCATTGCTTAGTTGTTTGATTTGTAAGCCTAAGAAGAATATTAATTCTCCCATTAAACTCATTTCGAATCCAAGACTCATAGTTTTAGCAAAAGATTCACAAAGAGATTCATTCGTAGAACCAAAGATAATATCATCAACATAAATCTGAACAATGAGAAAATTATTTTCAAAATTCTTGATGAATAATATAGTATCAACCTTGCCTTTTATGAAATTATTTTCAATAAGAAAATAACTAAGTCTCTTATACCAAGCCCTCAAAGCTTGTTTTAAACCATAGAGAGCTTTAGTTAATCTAAACACATGATTAGGGAGGCTATTGTTTTCAAATCCAGGAGGTTGTTCAACATAGACTTCTTCGGAAATAAAGCCATTAAGAAAAGCGCTTTTAACATCCATTTGAAACAACTTAAAATTATTGCTACTAGCGTAGGCAAGGAGCATCCTTATGGCTTCTAATCGAGCCATAGGAGCGAAGGTTTCTTCGTAATCGATACCTTCTTCTTGGTTGAAACCTTTGGCCACTAATCTAGCCTTATTTCTAACCATGATACCATATTCATCTTGCTTGTTTCTAAAAACCCATTTAGTACCAATAACTAAATGGTCATTTGGCCTAGGAACAAGCTTCCACACCTCATCTCTCTCAAATTGATTTAATTCATCTTGCATTGCGATAATCCATGAATCATCTTTCATGGCTTCGTCAACACATTTGGGTTCAATTTGGGAGAGAAAAGCGGCGTTGGCATAAAAATTTTTAAGAGAATATCGTGTTTGAACCCCCTTTGATGTGTCTCCTAAGATTAGTTCCTTAGGATGAGCATCTACATACTTCCAATCCTTGGGTAAGGATGTTTCGGAAGTGGATGCATCCAAGTTGCTAGTTGGAGACGGGGTTTCATTTAAATTCAAAGAATCAAAATTAACATCATCATCAAAATCGTTTTTCCTGATTTCGGAAATCTCATTGAAAACAACATGAATGGATTCTTCAATAATTAAAGTTCTTTTATTGAAGATACGAAAGGCTTTAGAAACCGAAGAATAACCAAGAAAGATTCCTTCATCGGATTTAGCATCAAATTTTCTTAAGTTATCTTTTTCATTCAAGATAAAATACTTACACCCAAAGACTTTAAAATATGAAACATTGGGTTTTTTGTTGTTCCATAACTGATAGGGAGTTTTGGTGAGTAAGGGTCTTACGAGAACTCTATTCAAAATATAGCATGCAGTGTTTACGGCTTTGGCCCAAAAATATTTGGGTAGGCTATGTTCATTTAATATGGTTCTTGCCATTTCTTATAAATTTTGATTTTTTCTTTCTACTACTCCATTTTGTTGAGGATTTCTTGGAGTAGAGAAATTATGGTTGTATCCATTGAGTTCACAAAATTCTTGAAAATCATGGTTTTGAAATTCACCACCGTGATTACTTCTAATTGACGAAATCATAGAACCCTTCTCATTTTGAACAAGTTTACAAAACTTGGTAAAATATCTAAAGCATTCATTTTTCTGTTTTAAGAAGTAAGTTCATGTGTATCTGCTATAGTCATCCACAATGACGAAGGCGTATTTGCTCCCTCCTAGGCTTGATGTAGAGATTGGTCCGAACAAGTCTATATGGATCAATTATAAGGGCCTAGAGGTGCTTATTTGATTCTTAGATTTGAAACTACCCTTAATTTGTTTACCTAATTGGCAAGCATCACATACATTATCTTTGATGAACTTGATACGAGGAATTCCTCTTACAAGTTCTTTAGATGATATTTGAGTGATTAGTTTCATGCTAGCATGACCTAATCTTCTATGCCATAGCCAAGCATCCTCATTCAAAATCGAAAAACACATTTCATTACACAAATCATTGATGTCAATAGTGTATACGTTATTTTGTTTTAATGCAATCATAGGTGTGTTGTTGTGTGGTTTTTCAATGATGCAAGCATTAGATTCGAATCTGACAATATATCCTTTATCACATAATTGACTAATGCTCAAGAGGTTATGTTTGAAACCATCAACTAACAAAACATCTTCAATAAAGAAGTTGGATTTGTTACCTATGGTTCCTTTGCCAATGATTTTACCCTTGTTGTTGTCTTCGAAGGTGATATAGCCTTCGTCTATGCTAGTGAGCTTAGAGAATTGAGATAGATCTCCGGTCATATGCCTTGAGCATCTACTATCAAGGTACCATCTCTTGCTTCTAGCTTGCGATGGTATAGGTTTCTACAAGAAAGGATGATCTTTAGGTACCCATTTGCTTTTGGGTGCCTCAAAAATAGATCTATATTGTTTATCATGTTGCATAGAATTTATCATGGTTCCTTTAGGAACCCAAATTAATTTGTTCGGACTAATTTTCTTGAATGGACAATAATGCGTTTTGTGTCCAAGTTTGCAACAAAAGTTGCATTTGTCTTGGTGTCGAACATGTAAGATGGGGCCTTTTATGAAGGTGGTTGGATTTTGGTGAGGACTTTTCACAAATCCGATTCCACTTCTTTTGGGAACGTGACCCTTGTTTGCAAGAATCATGTTCAAGGACTTGCTACCAACCTCGAATTTCTTCAAGGTGTCCTTAAGTAGCAAGTTTTCCTTTTGGAGAGTTTCTAGATCATGGCATTTTATGCATGAACCTAAACTATCATGATATTCAGCTTTTAACTTATCGAAATTACAAGTAAGACTATCATGCTCCTTTTTTAGCAATTTGTATTTTCTATTAATAATCTTGCATTCATCAAATAAATCATGGAAGGCATTTAATAATTCATCAAATGATAAATCTGCATCTATTAAATTTGTTACCTCCTCTCCGATGGTCATTAAGGCGTAATGAGCAACTTGCTCGGTGTTGGACTCCTCTTCTTCGGACGCACTCGAGTTATCCCATGTTGCTTTGAGCGCCTTCTTCTTTGATGTTCTATTTTTGACTTGGGGACAATCACTCTTGTAGTGTCCCGGCTTTTTGCACTCATAGCAAATAACTTGGTCCTTCTTGGGTTCAAGTTTATTTTTTGTGTCATTCTTAAACTTGTTTCTTTTAATGAATTTTTTAAATTTTCTTGTTAGAAGTGTCAAGTCATCGTCACAGTCCTCATCACTTGAGTTTTCTCTCAAGTGGTCTTCTGAAGTTCTAAGTGTCATATCCTTCCGGTTCTTTGGAAGGATGTCTTCTTGCTATTCATGAGCTTTGCAAGTCATCTCGTAGGTCATTAATAACCCGATTAGTTCTTCAAGAGGAAAGTTTAGATATTTCGCCTCTTGAATAACAGTGACTTTAGGATCCCAACTCTTAGGAAGGGATCTTAGAATCTTATTTACGAGCTCAAAATCCGAAAAACTTTTTTCGAGTCCTTTTAGACCGTTGACGACATCCGTGAAACGGGTAAACATGTCACCAATAGTCTCACTCGGTTTCATCCGGAAAAGTTCGAAAGAATGTAACAAAAGATTGATTTTTAACTCTTTCACTCTACTTGTGCCTTCGTGAGTCACTTCGAGTATGTGCCAAATATCAAATGCGGTTTCACAAACCGAAACACGGTTGAACTCGTTTTTATCAAGCGCACAAAATAAGGCATTCATAGCCTTTGCATTAAGAGAGAAAGCCTTCTTCTCCAATTCATTCCAATCGATCATTGGAAGAGAAGACTTCGAAAATCCATTTTCGACAAGATTCCAAAGTTCAAAATCCATAGAAATAAGAAAGATCCTCATTCGGGTCTTCCAATAGGTGTAGTCTGTCCCATTGAACATGGGTGGACGTGTAATAGAATGGCCTTCTTGGTTTCTGGTGTATGCCATCTCTCTTGGGTTTTAATCCGTTTGAGAGTTAACCCCACTCTAATACCAATTGTTAGGATCAAGAGCACTAAGAAGGGGGGGGGGGGGGGGGGGGGGTGAATTAGTGCAGTGGAAAACCTTCTACGAAAAATAAAAACTGCGTTTGTTCGTTAAAAGTGATTTTGGTAAGAAAGCCGATTCGTAAATCACTTTAACTTTTGTTTAAGCAAGATGCAGCAAAGATATAAATGCAGTTTGTAGTTATGATTCTAATCAGATAGTAGGCACAAACTGAAATATAATATTCATACGAAAAAACTGATTTACGTCTAAATGCTGATTCATAAATCACTTGATTAAGCGAGATGCAGTTTAAGCAAGGATATAAAGGCAGTTTGCAGTTATGATAGAAATCAAAACGTAAACGCAAATAGAAATATGATGATCGTATGATAAAACTGATTTACGTCTAAACGCCGATTCGGAAAGTGCAGAGCTTGAAGCCTGATCGTATATGCACAGAAAGCAGTAAGCTTTAGAGGAGGTTTGCAGTAAAGATAATATGCTCAAAGTAAATGCAAACCGAGATTTAGAGTGGTTTGGTCAATCTTGACCTACTCCACTTTTGGCTTCCTCCACCGACGAGGTCACCGACGTCAACTAGAGGCCTTCCTTCAATAGGCGAAGGCCAACCACCCTTTTACAATTTCACTCCTTTTGACGGGCTTAGGAGACAACCCTTACAGAATTTTCTCTCCTCTCTTTAAAGCTCAGAACTTGGAAGAAAAGAGGGAGAAGAACTTTTGGCCTTTACAACAATTTTGAGCTCTAAAAATCACAGAACAATATCAGGATTTCGGTGTATGTTTTGTGCCCTTTCAGTGCTGAATGGGTGGGGTATTTATAGGCCCCAACCCAGTTTGAGTTTGGAGCTCAAAACTATCAATTCCCGGAATTTCGGGATCTGGCGGTTGCACCTCCTGATTGGAGCGGTTGCATCGCCTGGCAGAGCTCGAAGACTAAGCCTCTGGGCGGTGCCACCTCCTGTCAGGGGCGGTTGCACCTCCTGCCAGAGCTCAAAGACCGAGCTTAGGCGGTCCTCCTCCTGACTGAGGCGGTTGCACCGCTCAGCCAGAGCTCGGAGACCGAGCCCAAGCGGTGCCACCTCTGTTAGGGGAGGTTGCACCTCCCAGTCTCGCTTGGAGACTAAGTCCACGCGGTGCCACCTCCTGGCTGGGGCGGTTGCACTGCCCAATCTCGCTTAGAGACTTAGCCCAGGCGGTGCCACCTCCTGGCTTGGGCGGTTCAACCGCTTGGCAGAAATCAGGGTCCGAATGGGTTGATCCATTCGGCCCAATTTGGGTTTTTCTGGGGCCCAATTGCCCCAAGATTAAGTTAATGGGATCACTTCCCATTTCTAACTTAATCATTGTGCTAACTACGATATTTCCTAAGACATTTACTGCAACTTGCTCCGGTGCGTCAATCGCTTCTTCCGGCGAGCTTCCGACGAACTTCCGTCGATCATCCGATGAACCCTCAGTGATGCTCCTGCGGACTTCCGGAAAACTCCTGGACTTGCGATGATCCACTTGGCGAGTTCTGATGAGCTTCTTTGGCAAGCTCATGGACTTCTCAGATTTGTTCCCGCAGAACCTCCGACGACTGTCCGAACTTCCGTCGAACTCTCGAACTCCCAACGTGATCGTTGTCTTGACTCCGCCGCAACTCCTGCTGCATATCTTACTTTCATTGTAGTTAATCTTGCACACTTATATCAACATATAGATTAGATAACAAATGACAATTGACTTCATCATCAAAATCCGAGATTCAACCGGGCAATGGTGCCGCCAGTAATTAATGCTGCCAAGTAGTGGTACCACTAGAGCTTGATCTTTGAGCTCTGTCAAGCGATCGTACTGCCGAAACTGAGCGGTGGTACTGCCCAGTGTCAGTCTGCAAGTGGTGGTACTGCCCAATAATGGCAGTGGTACCGCTAGTATCCCAGAAACCGAGGATGTGACACTTTTTGGCTCCAATTTTTGAAGTCATTGGGGCCTATAAATATCCCACCCTTTTCTACATAAAAGGGTATGAAAGTGTGAACAATATCTTAAAGTCTTGGAGTGTTAAAAGTATTTTAAAAGTGCTAAGAGTCCTCCTCCCTTTCTAAGTCTTGTGATCATTCAAGAGAGGTGTGAGGTTTGTAAGAGTTGTCTCCTATAAAAATTAGAAAGTGTTGTAAAGAGGGTGTTTGTCTACACCCATTGAAGAAAGACCATTAGTGGACACCGGTGACCTCGACGGAGGAGGAATCAGAAGTAGATGTTGATCACAACGACCGAACCACTATAAATTCTAGTGTGCTCATTTCCATTCTACTTTTTATTACTGCTATTACTTTCTAAGTTAATTGTTAGTTCATTTACTCTAAAGTCAAGCACTTTCCGAGATTGGTTTTCAACGAATGAATATCTTACAAAACCGATGATTTTTTCCACTTTACTAATTCACACCCCAAACCCCCCCCCCCCCCCCCCCTTAATGTTGCTCTTGATCTTAATAGGAGGTAGCTGGTCTCATAGTTGCTCGTGTGAGGACACTAAGGATACAATGCAGGTGCTCATTGGAGAATGAGTTCACTGATTGATCCGCTCATGAAATACTGGATGGTTGATGATGCCTTATTGTTAGACAACGATTCCGTAGTCCCAGTAGTGTATCTGGTCCTTAGACTTGAGACGCCAAGGATGTCCTATATGAGTACTCCACTCTTTGATACCGGACTTATAGGTTTGAAATTTCCAAATCTAGTATAGTCGGTTATTGGTAGTGGTAGCCAACCTTACAAGGGATATTGAGTGTCGATAGAGGATCATTCGCTCTCGGTATCATGAGAGAAATATCCTGTGTGTACTTGCTCAAATAAATCCTTGGCCAAGATCATTCAGATTGAGAGAGAAAGAGTTCTCCGGGAGAATCTGATTAGATAGAGATTCGAGGAGAAATCGTATGGGTTTGACAGCACCATGCTCGCTATATGGTCTTTGGAATATTAGATGGATGAGAGACTATAGGTACATGATAACAGAGGACAAATAGGTCCAAAGGATTGGATTCCCCTATATCGTCTGGGGACTACGGCGTAGTGGCCTAGTACATCCGTAGTCGATGAGTCGAGTGAATTATTATTAAGATAATAATTCACTAAGCCAGAAGGAGTTCTGATAGGTATGACTCACGATCAGCTCGATATTGGGCCTAAAGGGTCACACACATATGGTAGGTGTTACGACGAGTAGAGGTTCGGATATGAGATATTCGCTGGAACCCTTATCTTATTGGATATCCAATAAACCCCTGAATTATTGGATCCCATGGATGAGATTCAATAAGAGCTAATAAGATATTATTGGGTAGAGACCCACTAATCTAAGAGGCTTGGATAATTGGATGGAGATCTAGTACCTAATAGGGTAGGATCCATTAGGGCTAACTAAGGGCCTCTATAAATAGGAGGGAACTAAATGGTCATAGGTTGGGGCTTCTTAATAGCCACCTCCTATTCTCCTCTCTCCTTCTCCTCCTCAGATAGTAGGCATGGAGATTTGAGGAGCATCATTGTAGCCTTGCTGTGTGGATCACCGCTAGAGAGGAGGACGCTTGACCTTCTTCATCCACTCTTACATATCTATAGGGATTCAGGGATATACGATCTCTCTAGGTAACACAACTATCTCATATGTGGTTTTCTATTTTGTAGGTTTTGCGTACCAATCTACGCACGACGACGAACATATATTGGGAAATTTGGGGTTTTTATTTTTTGTTCTTCTACTGCGCATGTGATGTCGCCCTTAGATTTCCCAACATTTCTATCACTCGTCCTTCTATGTTCAATGGGATGGACTACACGTATTGGAAAACTAAAATGAGAATCTTCTTACTTTCTATGGATTTTGATTTATGGAACATTATTGAAAGTGGTTTTGAGAAGTCTTCCAAACCAATGAACGAATTGAATGATTTGGAAAATAAGACCTTCTCTTTGAATGCTAAAGCGATGAATACTTTATTTTATATTTTTGATAAGAATGAATTTAATTGGGTTTCTATATGCGAAACTGCACATAAAATTTGGCAGACACTTGAAGTCATATATGAAGGCACAAGTAGGGTTAAAAAGTCAAAAATTAATCTTTTGGTTCATAGCTATGAGTTGTTTTGTATGAAACCAAGCGAGACTATTAGAGACATGTACACACATTTTATAGATGCCATCAATAGTCTAAAAGCACTCAGTAAAAGTTTTTCTAATTTTAAACTTGTTAACAAGATATTAAGATCCCTTCCAAAAAGTTGGGATCCTAAAGTAACGACAATATAAGAAGCAAAAGATCTTAATAACTTTCTGCTCGAAGAATTTATTGGGTCCTTAATGACCTATGAAATGATGTGTATAGCATATGATGAACTTGAGAACAACTTTCCAAAGAACAGGAATGACATGGCACTTAGAACCAAAAAATGCCACTTGGGTGAAAACTTAAGTGATGATGATGATGATAATGATGATGACTTGCCACTTCTTACAAGAAGGTTTAAAAAATTCTTAAAAAAGAACAAAATAAAATAAGATACTAAGAACAAAAGTGAACTAAAAAAGAACCAAGTAATTTGCTATGAATGTCCTCAAGTGAAGAAGAAGCTACCAAAGAAAAAGAAGGTGCTCAAAGCAACTTTGGATGATTCGAGTGCATCAGAAGACGAGGAGCCAACCAACAAAGAATAAGTTGCTAAATATGCTCTAATGACGCTCAATGACAAGGTAAATGACTCAATCGAATCTTATTTAGCTTATGATGATTTACTTATTGCTTTGAATGATCTATATGATGAATGTAAGGTAATTGGTAAAAAATATAAGTTGTTAAAAAAGGAGCATGCTTCTCTTGTTAATAAATTTGATAAATCAAAAAATAAGCATGATGATAGTTTGTTAGCTTCTTGCACTAAGTGTGATAAGATAGATTCATTTAGAAAAGAAAATGTCTTACTATAAGAAATATTAAAAAAAATTAAAATAAGTAATATATCTCTAAACATGATCCTTACTAATAAGGGTCATGTTCATAGAAATGAAGGAATTGGCTTTGTGAGTAACACTCAACAAAACCCAACCATCTTCATTAAAGGACCTACATTATATGTCTCACCTAGAGAAAAATATATTTTTTATGAAAAATATGATCATTTTGCTTACAAATATCCATTTAAAAGATATAGTCAATACAAATTAGTTTGGATTCCCAAAGGAACCATAAATCACTCAATGATAGATAGATATATTTATGAGAGACCTAAGGTTAAATGGGTGCCTAAAAGAAAATCTCATTTCTTATAGATATGTCTACAATCACAAGCTAGGAGCAAAAGATGGTACCTTAATAGTGGATGCTCAAGGCATATGATCGAGGATCCAACGTACTTCTTTAAGCTCACTAGCCAAGACGAAGGATTTGTCACCTTCGGAGACAACAACAAAGGAAAAATTATTGGTAAAGGAAATATAGGTAACAAATCAAACCTTTTAATTGAAGATGTGCTATTAGTAGATAGTTTAAAGCATAATCTACTAAGCATTAATCAATTGTGTGATAAAAAAATATATTATCAAATTTGAATCTAATGCTCGTGTAATTGAAATACCATACAAAAATAGATCTATGATTGCCTTAAAAAATAATAATGTGTATACTATTGATATTGATGATTTTTACGATGAAACATGTTTTTCAACTTTAGACAATGATGCATGACTTTGGCATAGGAGATTAGGTCATGAAACTAGTCTCTCAAATTTCAATTAGAGAACTTGTAAAAGAAATTCCTAGCATCAAGTTTATTAAAGACAAAGTTTGTGATACATGTCAATTAGAAAAATAAATAAAAAGTAGTTTTAAATCAAAGAATCTAATAAGCATCTCTAAACCACTACAATTCCATATGGATTTATTTGGACCAATTAATACAACAAGCCTGTGAGATAGTAAATATGCCTTTGTAATTGTTGATAATTATAGTAGATACACTTGGACATACTTCCTGACACATAAAAGTGATTGCTTTAAATAGTTTTTAAAATTTTATAAATTAGTTCAAAATAAAAAGGGTTTTATGATTGCCTCTATTCGAAGTGATCATAGTGGTGAATTTTAAAACCATGATTTTAAATAATTTTATAATTCAAATGGGCATAACCATAACTTCTCCACTCCAAGAAACCCTAAAAAAAATAGAGTTGTAGAGAGAAAAAATAAGAGTTTACAAGAAATGACAAGAACCATGCTTAATGAGCATAGCCTACCTAAGTGCTTTTAGGCCGAAGCCGTTAATACGACATGCTATGTCATGAACAAGGTTCTTGTAAAATCATTACTTTCCAAAACTCCCTATAAATTGTGGAACAACAAAAGACCCAATATTTTATATTTTAAAGTTTTCGGTTATAAATATTTTATTTTAAATGAAAAAGATGCCTTAGGAAAATTTGATGTAAAATTTGATGAAGGCATTTTTCTTGGTTATTCCTTTATGTCTAAAGATTTTCGTGTCTTTAATAAAAGAACTTTGGTTATAGAGGAATCTATTCATATTGTATTTAATGAGGTTCCCGAATTTAAGAAAAAATAATTTTGATGATGATCTTAATTTTTATATTTTAAATTTGAATAAAAAATCTCCTCCCCTTAGCAACTTGGATGCATCTTCTTCTAAAGAATCCTTACCGAAGGATTGGAAGTATGTAGATGCTTATCCTAAGGAGCTGATCATTGGAGATACATCAAAAGATGTTCAAACTCGCTCTTCATTTAAGAATTTTTATGCTAATATAGCCTTCTTGTCTCAAATTGAACCGAAATGCATTAACAAAGTCCTAAAAGATGATTCATGGGTTTTTGCAATGCATCAGGAATTCAATCCATTTGAGAGAAATAAGGTATGGAAGCTTGTTCCTAGACCTAATGACCATTTAGTAATAGGTACTAAATGCATCTTTAGAAATAAACAAGATGAACTTAGTATCGTGTTAGAAACAAAGCTAGATTAGTGGCCAAAGGTTTCAACCAAGAAGAATGTATCGATTATGAAAAAACCTTTGCTCCTATAGCTAGACTTGAAGCCATAAGGATTCTCGTTGTCTATGCTAGCTGTAATAATTTTAAGTTATTTCAAATGGATGTTAAAAGTGCTTTTCTTAATAGCTTTATTTTCAAAAAAGTTTATATTGAACAACCACCCGAATTTGAGAATACCATTTTTCTGAATTATGTTTTTAAGTTGTCTAAGGCTCTTTGTGGTTTGAAACAAGCCCCAAGGGCTTGGTACGAGAGACTTAGTTCCTTTCTAATTAAGAATAATTTTATGAAAAGCAAGGTCAATAATATATTATTTATTAAATATTTTAAAAATAATTTTCTCGTTGTTCAAATTTATGTTGATGATATCATTTTTGGATCTTCAAATGAGTCTTTATGTGAATCTTTTGCCAATAGTATGAGCCATGAATTCGAAATGAGTTTAATGGGGGAATTAACATTTTTCCTAAGCTTACAAATCAACCAACTTAGTGATGGAACTTTTTTTAGTCAAACTAAATATGTGTTAGATCTATTAAAATGATTTAATATAGATAATGCTATGGCTATTAATATACCAATGAACACTTCTACAAAATTAGATATGGACATTAATATAGAATGTTTTGATCAAAAGACTTATAGGGGTATGATAGATAGTTTATTATACCTCATAGTAACTAGACTTGATATTATGTTTAGTATTGGACTATGTACTAGATTTCAATCAAATCCCAAGCAATCTCTCTTAAAAGCTGTTAAAAAAATATTTAGATACTTAAAAGGAACTCCTAATCTAGGTTTATGATATCCAAAAATTAAAAATCTTGAATTGATTGCTTATGCCAATGATGATTTTACTATATGTCAAATAGATAGAAAAAACATATTTGGAACATGTAAACTCTTGTGTCATGTACTTGTCTCTTGATCTTCCAAGAAATAAAACTCGGTTGTATTATTTACAACCGAAGCTGAGTATATAGCAGTAGGTACATATTATGCACAAGTTATTTGGATCAAAAATACCTTAGAAGATTATGAAATTCACTTGAAATTCATACCTATAAAATGTGACAATACTAATATAATTTGTTTTACAAAAAATCTCATTCAACACTCTAGAACTAAATATATTGATATTATGCATCATTTTATAAGAGATCATATTAATAACCATGATATATCTGTAGAATTTATTGATACAAAACATCAATTAGCTAATATTTTTACAAAACCATTAAATGAGAAATAATTTATTTTATTAGAATAGAATTAGGTATGTTAAATCTTTTTGATACATAGCTCCTCTTTTATATTTTTCAGATTTTTTGACTTTTGGAAATTGAGTTTTCTCTTTATTGAGATCATTTCCTATCACCTTCTTGAAGTTTTATTCATGAATTTTTTATATACTTGATCTTTTATGCGATGATTATTTCATATGAATCTTTCTTTATTCTATTTACAAAAAAGAGATTTAATTCATGAATCTTTAGTATGCACATTTTGATCTTTTATGAATCCTTTCTCTTTGCGAAAGAAGTTTGATTCATGGACTTTTGGTTCTTATAACTTAATTTTTTTATGATGAATGAATTCCTCCCTTCTTCTTTTTCATCATCTTATTTTTATATCAAAAAGGAGAAAAAAACTTGCACATGTCAATAAGAATCAAAAAGTGTTTGCACATCTAAAGAGTAGTACTAACTTGCCCATTTCAAGAAGCAAAATTGATTATCTTGTAAAATTTTTGCTTAACTTCTCATTTCACAAATTTGCTACCATGCATAAATTGGTGTAAAACTTACTTGAGTAGTTTAAAATACTTGCATAAATTATTGAATGATTCTCCTTTTTGTTGATGACAAAGGGAGAGAAATAATAAATGTTTGGAATCATGCTAAAATGATGTTGAATGTGGTATCATGCCTGAAGTGATAAATGGTTAAAATATATTTTGGTATCATGAATGTTATGCCCAAAATGACATTAATTTTGGTATCATGAAGTGATAAATGCTTTAGTATCATGTAGTTTATGTGTAAAGTGATGTTGATTTTTTATCACGCATGAAGTGATGAAATTATGCATGTTATACTTTGATGAATTTAATCTATGATGATGAACAATTTATGAAATTTTGATATATTGCATTTGATCACTATGATCAAAATTGTTTCACTTGAATTCAAAGGTCATGATTCTTTTTGAATTCAAGTTTGCTTTATCTTAATATAGCATATAGATAGGGGGACTTAGGGTTAACTCCCTTGTCAATTGGTTGTCATCATTAAAAAGGGGGAGATTGTTGAATCTCAAATTTTGATGATGACATCAATTAGTGAATGAATGATCTAATCCATATATTAAGATAAGTGATGTAGTACTAACTATGATCATGAAAAAGGTAAAATGATTAAAGAAGAATCGAAGTTAGGCCGGAGTCAATGATCAGGCATCAGGTCGGATGAATCGAGGGATATACCGAAGGATCAGATAATGTAGTGAAAGCTCGTCGGAAGTTCGCCAGGAGTTTGCCGAAAGCTCGTCGAAAGTTCGCTGGAACATCGTCGAGAGTTCGTTGAAAATTCATCAAGTGTTCGGTTGAACAATTGACGTACTAGACAACTTAGATTACGTATACCATAATTGTTTTATATTTAACTCAATTATGGGCCAATTGAGCCCAAAACAATGCTGAATTGGACTAGTTGGATAGCCCAATCAGCCACTTGGAGCCATGTCAGGTGGTGGCACCGCCTAGACTAGGCAATGGTATCGCCTAAGGCTCTCAGCTTCCTAGGTGGTCTGGGCGGTAGTACCACTGGTATTTAATGCTGTCGGGCGGTGGTACCGCTAGAGCCCGATCTCCGAGGCTTTGTCAAGCGATCGTATCGTCCAATATCAGTCTGCAAGCAGTGGTACCACTCAATAATGGTGGTGGTATCGCTAGTACCTCGAAAACCTATGATAAGACACTTTTTGGCTCCATTTTTGAAGCCATTGGGGCCTATAGATACCCCACTCTTTCCTGCATGAAAGAGTACGAAAGTGTGAATAAAAATCTTGAGATTTTAGATTGTAAAATTGCTAAGTGTCCTCTTCTTCCCTTTCTAGTTTTGTGAATATTCTAAGAGATGTGTGAGGTTTGTAAGGGTTGGCTCCTAAACCCGTGAAAAGGAGAAAGTGTTGTAAGAGGGTGGTTGGTGTTCGCCCATTAAAGGAAGACCATTAGTGGATACCGATGGCCTCAACAGAGAAGGAATTAGGAGTGGACGTAGGTCACAAGGACTGAACCATTATAAATCCAATGTGGTTTCTTTCTATGTCATTTCTTTCATGCTTTTCATTCTCATTACTCGTTGATTTACTTCTCACTGCCCTTAATCACTTACGAACATTTTTAAGTTTAAATATTTTTTCGAATACAAGCTTTATTGAATGAATTTTTGAATTGATGTCGTTTTTATCGAAAGCACTAATTCACCCCCTTCTTAGTGCCAACTTGATCCTAACAAATTTTATGAAAACACTAATTCACCCCACTCTTAGTGCCGATACAATCCTAACAAAGACCTCCTAGGGACGATACACCAATCATTAATATTACAGATATTCTCAATCTTCTTTAGTTCCTAATATATTGCTTATACTAGTCTTTTGAAGAATAAGAAGAGAGAAGAAGATAAATCTAGATCTCCTTACAAATTGATATTATTATGAATTTCAAATTCGATGATGGTGTATCTATAGATCAAATAAAGATTTTTTTTGGAGGACATCGAAAGGTAATTATCGTAAATTTGATCTATCATTATTTGATTTTAATTTTTGATATTAAATTTTTTTATATAATAATAACATAATTATGATCTTTATGCTTACACCAAACCAAACTCAACTGATGTATATTAATTCATATATTTATTTTTCGTGATATAAGTCTTACTATTCTTTGACCATATAATCTCCTTTAGGTTTCTTCGGTACAAGGTGAATTTTCTGCCTCTATCTTGATCCAAGCTGAGGGGATCGTAAGGCATGGCGGATTGCAGTTGTCAATCAACATGGTATTGGTCGAAACATTATATGACTGAAGCACGGATTGAGAGCCCATGCCTAACGTGCCAGCGAATGACGAGGCTGATTTTTGGTTTGTGCCTGCCAGCATAAAGCGTTGTTGATCAGCTTGACACGGTATCATGTCACGAAGTACCAGTTTTAATCATCTTAGTTGTTGGGCTTAGACGCTCGTTAAGGGGTTTCTAATCTTGCTTATTTTCTTACCGTTGGATCCCGAGTTTTCTCTTCCCCCAGCATTTTTTTTCTGTGCTGATATACTGCACTTGTTTTCTTCTGTTGCCTTTGCTCTGTCAATTCTTTGATCGTTTCTGTTACTACTTTCATCTTTTATCTTCCCGCATTTTTCATACTAAACCTTGATTTTCATAAACCTCATGTCATGCTTCCATGAAGCTTGATTAGCGCTAAATTAGCATGTCACGTTCAAATCTACAGATAATCACATCCGGTTCAGTCAT
Source organism: Musa acuminata AAA Group (assembly GCF_036884655.1). NCBI lineage: Eukaryota > Viridiplantae > Streptophyta > Magnoliopsida > Zingiberales > Musaceae > Musa > Musa acuminata. Next base: position 31,374,951 of record NC_088329.1, on the reverse strand, counting down.
TTTATTCTCTCTCTCTCTCTCTCTCTCTCTACCGTTTAAAACTCTCTTTTACCTTTCTAAACCAAAAGTAAGAGTCGGTAAGTTCCCATGTTTGGAAAGATATGGCATTTTATGGTTGGGCTGGAACCAGTACAAAATCAGACAAGGAATGTATCGGCTAGTCGGCTTTATGACGGTTAAACAGTTCAATCTCTGATCTGACTAACAAGTATATTTCATACTTATTAATTTGATTAATATTTTCTTCATTTAGGTTATTGTCACTAGTAAATTTCAACACAGCCCTTTTTTTTTTCTTTTTTTTTTTGGAAGGAGCAGTTGCAGCTCCAAAGCTCGAGAGGGATAACCCAAAGTTGTTTCATGCGGATGGCACTCTTGTTTTTTTTTTTTTTTTTTGGCATATGTCATGATTGTATCATCATTAATATTAACCCATGTTTAGTTTTGATATCTGCATTTTACTTTTTTTTTTTTTTTTTTTTTGTTTATTCCGTTTACAAAGATGTTGAGATTCTTTTGAGAGCACAGTAGAATTTGGTGTTTAACGTCGCATTGATTTCTCCAAATGGAGCTCTCCTCCTTCAGTACGCTTCAAGCATCGAAGGTCGCTGGTCAATTTAGATCGGAGACAATAAAGTCGGAAATAACCAGTGTGGACTGCAGCACTATGGCCAACTTCTCTATCAAAGTGGAAAGACATTAAAATCGCAAATATTTATATATTTAAAGAAGTAGCAATAGCCTAAAGATAGATAAATCACCAAATATTTGGTGATACATCATTGAAACCTAATTTGATAATATCACACGGCTTCTATATAACTAACCAAGAAATGCACTGACACAAACGCAAAACGTATATTCCATCATAGAAGGTGAAAAAACACACGCACACAAATCCTACAACTAACCTGCTAAAGTTGGTTGGAACCCCCCCACCCCCACCCTCTTTTTTCACTGTAGCGGAATCCTGATTCCTCGCACTTCTCAATTGCTGCTGTGGCAACTGCAAATAACTCTTTCTAGAGCTTTGGTAAGACTACGCAACAAGTCATTCATTCCAGACATCGCTGAAAAGAAGGCAAGGCACGAAACAGAGATCATCCATTGTGGTATGTCTTGGAGAGTACTTTCCTCCCAAATGAACTAGCACGGAGTTCAGCGATATGTGGCCTTATAGCCTCGAGAAAAGCAATTATAAGTTCCCCCTGCTCAATAAGAATTTACCAGTGTCAGTATTAGAACGCGGAAGTACGGTGAAGCATCTGTTATAATCAAGTTTGATTATTTTAACAACCTTGCTTGCTCTACGAGCTGTCTGAACGACATAATTCCCAAATGGATCCTGTGAGATCTGGACAAAACAAGGATCACTGATCAACTCCCGAATGATATTGTCACACCGGTCGTCTCGCACAAGTTTGAGGCACTTCTCCACCACATTGCTACTGTATCTTTGTACGGACAAGGTTCCGTAATGACCCTCCAGCTGATCTAGTATTCTGGATGTTGCCCATGGAATCTGTTGATCGAGAATCAATTGCACCACATAATTCCTACAAAAAGCAAAAAGAGTAGAATAATGGCTCAAGTTATAGAATAGGATACATACATATGAAGGTTTGAGACTTGAAGTGATGTGACCAAGAGTAATTTTGGATGAAACATGAAAAGTAATTTAAAAGCTTTTGTAAACGACTCTGCATAAATCACAACATAGTCAAGTATTAAAAGCATAGAAAGACAAGAAAAAGAGGCATACCCGGAAGGATCTTGGGAGAGGGCATGAGCTTTAGATGTAACCTTGAACAGTAAATCATTTTTCTGCTCCCCTTCTAAATCAGAGAGGCATTTTTGAATCACACAACAACCCTGACGATCTCTTGCTACCTCAATACAGTTAGCAACTGCAACGTCGAAAAGAAACTACAAGGAAGAAGGTTCAAAGTCAATACATGCTAACAGTTTGATTGACATATCTTTAGCCTAATAGCATTATGAACATTAGAGCAAAGCATACTACACGTCATTTAGAAATTCTACAACTATTTCACCCATCTTCTAAATATCACTGGGTTCTGAATCATGCTTCCAAAATTCAACAAAGGTGGAATTACTGTTAGAGAGTCACATCTACTGTAACAAGATGAGGCATTGTATAGTGATAATTGATTATAGTTCTCTAAGTATCTTGATCGATACTGTATTTGGAGAAGTTCAGCAACTGAGTTACTTGAATGCCTACTTTGACCTTTATTTTTGGCACCATTTTGATGTGCAATTATCTGCATAGAGACTACAAGGTTTTAGTAGATCTCAGATCCAGTCATACTTTGGGACAATCACAGACAATTCATGAAATCAAGAGATACATTTAATAAACAAGTAGAGAAATGGACTTCAAATATAGAGCAAACAGAAGGAACACGAAAAGAGCATCTTTGTCCACTCTTAACCTGTATCTATCAAAAAATTTTGACAGAGAACCTATTTTTTGTGACAGTTGAATCACTTGATCATACAGGGAATCCATGAAATCCTAACTTGATTAAGACATGGACTATATTTCAGCACTAGGCTTAACATGACTGAATTTAATAGAAAGTTAACCCAAACTCGAACATGGCTAAATCAAAGTTGCACTTGGCCCTTGTCCTAAAAAATGAGAAGAAATGAGCGTGTAGTTTAGTGGTTGGAGTGGTATGGCATGAAAGCATGCTAAAATGGCACAGAATAGAAGCAAGTGCCAACCATTCCACGTTGTAACGTGCCAATATTAGTCACATATGATTGACATGCATGGGGCTACATATGGATATAACAAAGATTATATACTTCACATGAGCTTGTGTGTATGTACATGAATGTGTGGTGTTACTGGTGCTCAATCCAATGTTTAGTGTTAGTGGTGTTCAATCCAATGACTGCTATCCATCAATAAAACCCTCTGCAGCTGTGTGCCTGAATCTGCTATTTATATTTTTTTATTAGACCTACAGAAATACTACACTATTCCAACATTTAAATAATTAAAATTTCATCAGTGATGGGCGAGGTTCTCTTAGCTAAAACATAAAAGCATTTCATAAGTGTAGGTTCCATATTTCAACTTTGTTAGAGTCCCAAAAAATTGCCCACTGTTCTTACAAGCCTTAACACCTATAATATTGGTTGAGTCTGTAGGTAATTAGAATGTGAATTCCAATGCTACCTCTTAAAATTTTAAACTAAAATGTACAAGTTGATCGTACAAAAATATTAGAAAAGACTCATATGCCTAACAGTATTCAGACTTCTTAGGGTTTTAGCAGTTTTCCTCCACCTGAGAATCACACAAATCTAGCAGAAAATGGGAACTGAAAAGTTCTGATGTTCCTGAGCATCCAAATGCTAAAGTGAACCAAAAAACTGAGGCACTCAAGAAGGTGATGATGCAGCAAAAATTGATGATGCAGCTACATGGATACCCGTTAATTCAAAAGTTCAGTACTGAGAAGGCTTGGGAGTCTGTCAGCAGCATGGTCTGCAGTACCGGACTGTACCGCCCGGTACGGGCGGTACGTACCGGTCCGACAGGCTTCCGGTACGCAGACCATCTGTTACCGTTCTGACACTGTAGCAACACTGTGCTCGGCATGCCTAAATATACCGAGCGGTACACCTGGGTGTACCGCTCGGTATACCGTACCGTACCGGTACCGAGCCCAGGTCGAAACTCCGGTACGGTACGGTATTGCGGACCTTGGTCAGCAGTACAGATGATGCCAGTCAAATGACATAAGGTTGTATGGTTTGGTGGTGTGACTTTAAGCCATTGATTCATCCTTTGGTTTGCAATTGAAGGAATACATTTGACACAACCAAGGCTGAAGAAATCAGGAATGCTCACATTAGCATCTATCTTTTAGGGTGTAAATTCAAGGACTCATCAGAATTAATGCTCTTTGCTCATACCAAGAGGAAATATCCGCAGACAACTGACAAACTAAAATTAATCATTGCAAGACATCTGATTAATTATGGCAAAGAAAGAAGCCTGATTACCTTAAGAAAAAATCTTTATGCTGTAACTGTCTATTGCCTTCGGCTAAAAGGGGAAGGGCAGAATTTTCAAGAAACGGGCCAAGACTTATGATCATTTGGTTGGCACAAATTAGATTCTCTGGGCAATTTGTAGATGATGTGTAGTATGAAATGGTTCTATTTTCATGTGCTTTTTTTCTCCGAGGGAGTTACACTGTTTGTTGAGAATTTATACTTTGGCAAAATTGTGACTTTTGGTAATAAAACTCACACCCTGTTTCAAAAAAAGGTTTCAACTATTTGCACAACTATTCGTTTTATCAAATGCCCCATCAAAATTAATCAGACCACAACCTTAATTTGTGGTCTACACTCATAAAAAGCATAATCTGATTAATATTGTCAAGGCCTGCATCGCACGTCATGGAGAATGTAAAAGGAATTCATCATTGTATTTTGTAACTTTTCAAAACATTTAACTATCAATTTTGGCATGTCTAACATAACAAAGATGTTATTTACTTTGTAACCTAGAAACAATTTTTAAAAATAAATACTAAAAGAAAAGGAACAAATGTAATATACAAATACTTACCTCTTTCGATTCAGGTGGAAGGTATCGCAAACAGTATTGTGCAACTTGACTACCATTGATGTTCTTCATCAATGACAGTATACCAGGTTTTAGAGCTTCGGCGATTTTAAAATAAAGCTCCGGACTTTTAACAGTTTTGATAATCTTTTGTACAACAGAAGTTCTGAAGTTGGCAATACCAAGAAACAGAAATGAAAAAGAAACTATTAAAGCATGATCAAGTTTAACAGATTAAAATTACAAAAAAAGGCACATACCCATGCTGGTCACAGCAGATTCTAGGAAGTTGGTCGGTGCGCTCTGAAATTTTATCAGTTATGTGTGTTAATTGCTGTTCTGTACAAACTTCAACCAGCTTCTTGATAAGATGATGCGCAATGGGATGAATCATAAGCTCAGCAACATGACTAATGATCTCAACAAATATCTTATCAACATTTCCACGCTCTCGTTTATCGAGTGTCTTCAGCAAGAAGCAGTGACCACACAAATCCTTAGCTAACATATGTATTCGTCCACTGAGATTGTCAAGTGAATCGTATTGCAGATGTGATGATTCTGGATCATGTCTCTGATCAGAACCATCAGAAGAGGAACTCAGACTTCTCTGAATACCCAAATTTAATGATCCATCACGCCGACCGTTATAACTGTTGGCACCATCATCAGGGAACATTCGGCTAGTGTTGTCAGCATGTTTTGGCAATTGATGGCTACCAATAGAAGTTCGTAGTGGGTTCACTCCATGAGATGTTAATTTACAAAAGAAGTCTGGAACTTGGTCTCCATGGGAACTTACAGTTGAACCAGAGTGAGATGATAGCTTCAATCTTTGTGGAACTACAGAGCTATTGGAAAAACTAGGATATCCATTACGATGGTACCTTCCATGGTTTCTGCTTGGCAAAATATGATACAACTGATTACACCTACTGTTAGCCACGTCGTCACTCTCATAAGAATTAGGATATGCTAGTCCAGCTTGATGGGGAATGGGCATGTGAAAATATGGCTGTGTTGAACATCCAGACAAATGCCCAGTTGCTGAGTTTCTTCCTCTTTGAACGTGCCCTTCCAAATGTTGATTTTCAAGCTGTTGAAAGTAAAGATACTGAGAATTATTTATATAATTTCTTTCATCCTCGAAGTCACACCATCCCACATTTGGTTGATTTTGCTGGCAATAAGAAGCATAAGCATGTGATGGTGCATCCACATAGTCCTGATTCAGGAATGTAGTCGGAAGCTGAAACCCCTGTGCCAAAACACCAGGCGATGAAAAAGTCTGCTTTCCTGGATTTACAGGCATATCAGAAGGGTAACCTGTGTAGCTTTGCCACTGCTCATTGTGACAAGCTAATACACTGTTTGGCGTTTGGTATCTTGGGGCACAAAAATTGAGCTTACAAGAGCTTGCATCACAATGTCCGTCTAATGTTCTGTTGCACATACTGGAGTCATCCCTAGTGATGAAAGAGGAATACCCTTTTGCTTCCAGATTTGGCAGATCAACTCCATTTGGCATGGTGGGCATACGGATTGGCATCTCTGAGGACTCAGGCATAGAGGAAGACTTGTTTAGGTGTTCTGAATTATGCAAGACTGCATATCTAAATGAAGCTGGATTGTGCTCAAAACTTGGAATAGTCAAATCAAATTCAATCCTTTTCTTGAAGCTCATTGCCTTGAATGCCGAAGCCAAGGATCGGTCATCTGGCAAGTTCAATGCATCTTGACCGGCAGTCATGGTCGATGCTCTACGGTGGTTACCAGAATTGGCCTCCTGAACCAATGGACATTTCACATCTTGAGTGTTTGATGGGTCAGACAAGTTACTGGAAGTAGAGTTCTTGGCCTCATCTGAAAGAATTGGGTCAAGGCTTGGGGAGGCACCACCACCACTTCGGAAGGGTTCTCCAGCATAAGGATTCCGCGTAGTAGAATTCGATATCTGTCGATTCAGCTTACGGACTACATGGTCGTCTTGATCACTTTTTCCTTTTTCCATACTGTAACAGAAAGGTCGAACAGTTCTTGCAATGCAGACCGCGAACAACTACCATAAGCATACAAAGATTCGTCATAACATGTACGAGAAAGAAATCCTACATGAAGTTTTGACAGATGCAATGCACGAGTTTGATTGATCAAGAAAACGTTGATCATCCATCAAGATCAACAGGCCCTCCATGTTGGAATCCGAGACACAACATGAAAAGGGAGCATCAAATCAAACTAAAAACTCAGTCATATCTAGAAAAAGGGCGTAAGAGGGTCGGTGCTACGATCGACCCAACCCACGCCCAATCTTCCGCACAATCAAGAATCGATCACAAAGCACGGGCACAATCGGGATCGCACCCCCCATCAAATACGCCTAAATTGGAACAACCCCTAAAACCCTGATCACCCGCAAGAGAGAGAGAGAGAGAGAGAGAGAGAGAATCCAAGAACCAACCAGACTCGCAGATCAGAACCCAATCAAGAACGACAGTCTCTTGATCAAAACGAGGAAACAGGGGGACAAGAAGCGGAGAACTCACCGTCCGGAGCGAAGCAGAAAGCAAAAGAGGGCTTCACCGGCGAGAGAAGAAGGCGACGCGTCACGAGGGCATCGCCTCTGCGGGAAGTCCGGAAGCGCGCGCGAGAGAGAGAGAGAGAGAGAGAGAGAGAGAGGGCGCAGAGAAGGGGTTTGGAGGAGACAAAGATGGGATCTTTATAGTGTGAGGAGTCTCCCCTCGGCTTCGTCTACTTGATTCCGAGTAGGAGTCTGCTTCTTACGCGGGCGATGAGAAACGGGAAAGCACATCACATCGCATGCATGCGTGCATGCGTGGGTCAGTCTAATATGTAGTATAAAGAAGATAATGTCATTTATTTTTGTTGGCGGTTCTTAAAATGATAAGATTCTTTATATTTATATATATATATATATATATATATATATATATATATATATATATATATATATATATATATATATATATATATATCAGAATTCTACGTGCCAATTGGGCCTTTTTATTTTTTCTGTTTCCCTTCCCGTGCTATGGTAAGTATTATGCTATGGTTAAGGTCATCACCTCATGTGTTATCTTGTCTTCTATCTCATGTGATCTCCTGTGATATCTTTTCATCACCGGTCTCCATGTCTACATCTGGATTGTCATCCTTCCACCCTGATGCTATTTCCACTCCTGGGGAACACATATATCCTATGGAAGATTTATCTGGCAGAACGCCGTGATTCCGTAGCAGTCTCTGCTGACCTCCCAAATCGAGTCTCCCATCTCCGACGTTCCTCGATTGTACACTTGCAAGTTCTGATCCAGAACACCGTTCTTCCTTGTTTGGAGCTGCAGACGAGCGCTTCCTTTTTATCAGATAGTGAGTTTGTCAGCAGCTCCAAACAATATCATCAAGCCAAGAGTCCAATGGTGAGAAGACTTGGTCAAATGTGTTGTCAATGTGGATCTTCTCTGTGATGGAATTCGAAATCTAACCAAGACTTCTGTCTCTTCTGTTTCGAAAACGCGGCTATGTTTACTACTTGCCTCTGACTTGTTCATGAAGATAAGATGATCTATAATTAGGAGATAAAGCAGTAATCATCTAGAAAGTACAACTAATCAGGATAGGATTTCTGAAGAGAGAAGATCAAATCACACTGAAGTAAATAGTTCTTCACTTCTTCTGTTACAAAGATCTTGAACTACATGGAAACAAACTTTTCATTCTGATATGATAGCAGAAGCAGTTCTGGTAAAGGTCAACTTGTAAGCTTGGTGGAGAGACAACTTGTGATGTTTGGCTTTGGTGAAGTGAAAACCTAGTTAAGACTGACCAGCTTCAAACTTGTGCATGGTTAAGAAGCTCAAACCCAAAATTTTACCTTCTTGTTGCGAAAATTCTACTCGACATCCTTTGCCGTTGGCAGATACTATTCGATTAATATTCAAACCATAATTTACTGCTTTTCCACTGGATTGTGGTAAACAATTCAAACTTAATGACGGTTGGACAGAAGAAAATTGACATTTTTCTGAGACATTGGTCAAGAATTCATCTCTGAAATTAATGTCTTTGTCCGCCGCTACTACTACTCTCAATATTGGCACCATCAGAGACCAGTGTAAACTCTGGTTCGATACTTTCATCTCATAGAGCTGCTAGTTGAATCATCTATGCCACTATGCCTGGGACATCCACAGCTATCTGAAGAGGTTCTAAGTAGCAGACAATGTCTCTCATAAGAAGCCTCGCCTTTGGATTGCGGTTGAGGCAGTAGTGAGCTAGCATGGCTATCTTTTGAACGGCTTTATCTGGACAATTTCCACTCAACCTGGGGTCTACGATCCCCAACACTTTCTTCTTGTGTGTAAGCAATGGTGCAGCCCAGTCAGCAAGCATCTGCTCTCGCACAGGACGAGACTTGTCCAGTGATTTCCTTCCGGTGAGGAGCTCAAGGAGGACCATACCGAAGCTGTAAACATCACTCATGGTGGTCAAATGCCCTGAATGGATTCAGAATTCAACAGGTTAGACATCACCCATCAGAGAACCAAAGGAATCAGTATATCTGCAGTAATAGGTTTCAAAAGGTTAAACCCAGAAACAGAGACATCATATTCATCAAAGACGAATGGAATTCATTCCCCATGTTATTTAAAATGTAAAAGGATAACAAGAAGATCAGATAACGAAGAGAAAATACATGGCATCAATGGTTCTAGCTTCATATCACCTGTCATGATATACTCTGGTGCTGCGTATCCGTAAGTTCCCATTATTCGGGTAGTAACATGAGACTTATCACCTACTGGTCCATCTTTTGCAAGTCCAAAATCAGACAGTTTTGCATGATACTCCTAAAAATGGCAAACACAGAGCACCTTATCATAAGCATCAAAGTGAAGAATATGCTGAAGAAAGGTAATTTAGATTAACAAAACGCCGAGCAGCCCTTTGTTTTTTAAATCTTGTATCTGTATCCAAAAGGACAAATCCTTCTCTTACTGTTTAGTAGAAAAATATCCATAACACTATTTCTTGACAAGTTGCATGATTGTATGAGGGCCTAAGAAAAATGTTACATGCATTCAGAACAAAAGTGAGAAGATGGCCGGGCAATGGGCCCTATGTGCATCCCTCTCTGAAATTTTAAATGCAGGAAAAATACAAGAAACATTAGACGAACACACTGATTACATTGTTTTTACTTTTACAGAAACATTAGAGGAATACACTGTTTATGCATCTAAAATTCTGTGTCAAGAAATTCCCTGCCTCAACATGCAGATAGGGGAGTCACATGATCCATCATTTGACCTGTATGTTGCAATATTGTTTCTTTGAGAAAATATGTTGCTACTGTTAGGACCGAAATCGACACTAAAAGGGGGTGAATTAGTGCTTTTAAGAAAACGACGCCGATTAGGAAAACTTTAATGATTTGGAAAAGCTTGATTCGATGAAACCATATCGGAAATGATATCGAAGTGTGCTTGACTTAGAGTAAATGTAATAAGCAGTTAAGCAGAAAAATAATAGTAATGAAGAGCAGAAAGAAGATGCACACCAAATTTATGGTGGTTCGGTCATCGTGACCTACATCCACTCTCGATTCCTCTTCCGTCAAGACCACCGGCTTCCACTAACGATCTTCTTCCCAATGGGCGAAGATCAACTACCCTTACAACTCTTTTCTTCTTTTAACAGGCTCAGGAGAGAACCTTTACACCCCCATTTTACAAGGTAAACGTCACACACCTCCTTAGATCTACTTCTAAGCTCAAGAAGGAGGGAACTCAATGTTTTGGCAGAGTTTTCTTAGTTTTTTCCTTATGAATTCTTGCTCCTTTCTTATTGCCTAAGTGAGGTATTTATAGGCCCGAAATGGTTTCAAAAATGAAGCCAAAAATTTAAATTTCCAAGTCTTCCGGGTATGGACGGTACCATCGCCTGCCAATCTGACACTTACACTGGGTGATACCATCGCTGACACAGTCTGGGAGATTGTGTTTGGGCAGTACCACTGGCAGACCCTGCATAGGTCACTGAATGAGCCAAACAGTAAGCCCAATTCAGCCCTGATTCAAGCCCAATTGGTCCCTAATCAATTTGGTATGGTTACACCCAAAACCAACTCAATTAGACCTAACTAACTCGATCTAGACACATACGATTATAAGCATGAATCTTATGTTGTCCGACATGTCATTGGTTCGTCCGACGCTTCGTCCGATCCTTCGGCACATCGTCCTCTCTTTTAGCGCATTGCCCAATCGGTATGTTGACTCCCGCAACTTTCGATCTCTTTGGCGCAATGTCCGATCCTTCGACCCGATGCTCGAACTCATGGCACGAAGTCCTTCCGGCATGACGTCCAATCGTCTAATATGTTCTACTCCGGCCCTACGTTTTATTCTTCATACTTTAATCAAATTGTCTTTCCTTAATCGAGGTTAGTCCTGCGTTACTCAAACGCATATTAGATCTTAATTTCATCAATTGATTTCATTAACAAAATTCGAGATTCAACAATCTCCCCCTTTTTTATGATGATAACCAATTGATGATGGAGTTTAAACTAAACTCCCCCTATCAATATGTCATATTGAAATAAAGTTCGAGTTTCATAAAATGTTAAACTTCAAATCCAAGTTGAAATGATTTTAATCATGAATCACACCATATGCAATACATCATATACATCATCATAATAAAATCATAAGTATTGCATACATAATCATAATTTCAAAACATCAAAGTGCATCATACCATGCATGATTCAAATCATCATTCCTTCTCCCCCTTTGTCATCAACAAAAAAGAGAAAAGTGCAAGTAGCATAATTTTGAAACATACAAGTTCTACTTTACTTTAAAACATGCAAGCTAGCAAGTTTTTTTAGATGTGCAAATTAGCAAAATTTTTGCTTCTCTTGAGATGTGCAAGATAGCACTTCTTGTTTCTCTTTTGAGATAAGCAAGCTAGCAAGTTTTGCCTCTCTTTGTGATGTGCAAATTTATAAGTTTTGCTTCTCTTTAGATGTGCAAGCAAGCAAGTTTTTCTCTCTTTTAAATGTGTAAGCTAACAATCTTTGCTTCTCTTTTGAGATGAGTAAGCTAGCAAGTTTTACTCCCCTTTGTCATTGTGAAAAAGAAGGGAAGAATATAATATTGTAATTCTTTTCCCTTTACATTAATTTTCAAATCATGACAAAAATAAATAACAAAGATAAATTTACATCAATATTTCAATCATAAAAAATGAAAGATCAAGTCATGAATACCAAAAGACCATGTGTCATTTTTGACAAATCTCTTATTTTGTAAATAGAAGGAATGATAGGAAACGATCTTGATTCAAAAAGAAAACTCAAGTCATAAAAATCGAGAAACCAAGATCATGATCCGAAAAATATATAAGAAGAACTTATGCATTTGGGAGATTTAACATGCCTAAGTTTAACATTCAAGCTAGCAATTTTGGTTCTCTTGAGATGCTAGCAATTTTCTTTCTCCCCTTTGTTATTATCAAAAAGAAGAAGGGAAGAACACAATGGTGTAAATGTTAAAGTCATCATATGAAAAATATCAAGAAAAATCAATTTGGTGATAAGATATATAATTTATGAATATAAAAAAATTATATATAATAAAATTCATGTCATTAAAGATAATATCAAAGATCATATGAATACCAAAAGGCATGATTCATTTTGACAAATTTCCTCTTAAATAATCAAAAAAAAATCTTAGGAGATCAAATAGTAAAAGATCTTCAAAAGAAATTTTAAGTAATGAATTTTGAGAAATTAAAAGAGAAACCATGATTTATTTGGATAAATATTCTCTTTAATAAAATGTAAGAATTATACGAGAATAAAAAGTAAGGGATCCTGATTCATATAAAGAAAATCTCAAGTTATGATTTCGAGAATTCAAGATCATGATATAGATAGAACTCATTTAAATTCAAATCGTCAAATCATCAAAATCACTTTCAAGAGATTCAAAATGACATAAATAGATTTATCAATCTCTTATTAAAAAATCGATAAGATAAAGATAGAGAAATTTTTAAGAAAAATACATTCCCTTTTTATGTGTTTCAATTTATGTGATTTATTTCACACAAGAATGCTTTTGTCTTTTATGTCAAATAAAAACATGCATCATCGTTTAAAACCAAAAAAACAAATTTCATCATGAAAATCATCAAGATTAATAAACCATAAATCATAAAAATCATCATTACTTAAAATCATCATGCATAATTAAATCATTAAATCATCAAGCATAATTTCATTAAATATAAAGCATTTTCAATCAAAATCATTTTGTTTCGGCTAGTGAGCTTTGTGAAGTGTGTTGGATCTCCGATCATAAGCCTTGAGCATTCACTATCAAAATTTTATTTTTGCTCCTAGCTTTCAATTGTAGATTTACCTATCTTGTTTTTTGATAGGTGGGTTGGCTATAGGTACCTATTTGATTTTGGGTTCCTCATGTTTAGATCTACCTATCTTGTTTTTTGACATTAGGTCATTTATGGTTCCTTTAAAAGATATGCAAGTCATATCTTTTAAATGAACACTTATATGCATAATAACCATGTCTACTGTAAAAATTATACTTAACCTTAAGAGTAACATGTAATGCAATGTGGGTCCTTTAACAAAAGTAGTTAGCTTTTGTTGAGTATATACTCATAAAGTCGACTCCTTCATTTCTACAAACATAACCTTTATTGGCAAGAATCATGTTTAATGATTTGCTACCAATTTTAAATTTTTCTAAAGTTAGTTGTAATACTATATTTTCTTTCTTAAGTGAGTCTAATTCTTCACACTTAATATGCAAGGGGTTAACAAGCATTTATCATACTCATTTTTAAAATTTTCAAATTCATTAGAAAGAGAAGTATGATCCCTTTTTAATAATTTATATTTTTTACCAACTAATTTACATTCATCAAACAAATCATGAAAGGCATTAAGTAATTCATCGTAAGGTAAATAAGATTCGTTTGAGCCACTTACATCGTCGTTGAGAGCCATTAAGTCATAATTCGCCACCTCGCCTTTGTTGGTTTGCTCCTCGTCTTCGGATGTACTCGATCCATCCCATATCACCTTGAATGCTTTCTTCTTCTTTGGTAACTTCTTCAGTTTTATACACTCATCTTTGGAGTGCCCCAACTTCTTGCGTTCATAGCAAGTGGTTGTGTCCTTTTTGAGTTCATTTTTAGATTCTTGTTTTATGAATTTTTTGAATTTTCTTGTCAAAAGTTCTATGTCATCATCACTTGAGCTTTCGCTCAAGTGGTCTTCTTTTGTTCTAAGTGTCAAATTCATTATGTTCTTTGGAAGGTTGTTCTCATGTTCGTCATATGCAATACATGTCATTTCATAGTCATTAAAGACCCGATAAGTTCTTAAGTAGAAAATTGATCAAGTCCTTTGCTTATTGTATTGTCATTACTTTTGGATCTCAACTCTTTAGAAAAGATATTAAATCTTGTTTACAAGTTCAAGATTAGAAAAACATTTGCCAACTACTTTTAAACTATTAACGACATCCATAAAACGGGTGTACATATCAACAATAGTTTCGCTTAGCTTCATTCGAAACAATTCAAAATTATACATCAAAAGATTTATCTTAGATTCTTTAACTCTACTTGTGCCTTCATGTGTAATTTCAAGAGTGTGCCAAATGTCATGTGTAGTTTCACAAATCGAAATACGATTAAACTCATTTTTGTTTAAAGCGCAAAATAGAGCGTTCATAGCTCTAACATTTAAAGAAAAAGTCTTCTTCTCCAAATCATTCAATTAATTCATTGGTTTGTAAGACTTTTAAAAACCGCTTTCAACAATATTCTATAAATCGAAATCCATAGAAAGCAAGAAAACTCTCATTTGAGTTTTTTAATGCGTGTAGTTTGTCCCATTGAACATATGAGGACGAATGATAGAGTGACCCTTTAGATTGCCGGTAAAAGTCATTCTCTTGAGTGTTAAACCAACCGAGAGTAATGTGACTCTGATACCAACTGTTAGGACCGAAATCGGCACTAAGGGAGGCGGGGGGGGGTGAATTAGTGCTTTTAGGAAAACGACGTCGATTCGAAAAACTTTAATGATTTGATAAAACCGTATCAGAAATGATATCGAAGTGTGCTTGACTTAGAGTAAATGTAATAAGCAGTTAAAGCAGAAAAATAATAGTAATGAAGAGCATAAAGAAGATGCACACCAAATTTATAGTGGTTGGAAAGAAGATCGTTAGTGGAAGCCGGTGGCCTCGACGGAAGAGGAATCGAGAGTGGATGTATTTCTAAGCTCAAGGAGGAGGGAACTCAATGTTTTGGCAGAGTTTTCTCAATTTTTTCCTTAAGAATTCTTGCTCCATTATTGCTACCCAAACGGAGTATTTATAGGCACCAAATGGTTTAAAAAATAGAGCCAAAAATTTAAAATTCTGAGTCTTTCGGGTACGAGCGATACCACCGCCTGCACTGGGCTGTACCACCGCTTGCCAGTCTGACACTGACACCAAGTGGTACCACCACCCAGTCTGGCAGTACCATCGCTTGACACAGTTTGGGAGATTGTGTCTGGGCAGTATCACCGCCAAACCCTACTACAAGTCACTAAATGGGTCAAACAACAGACCAAATTCAGGCCCAATTAGCCCCTAATCAAGTTGGCATTGTTTCACCCAAAACCAACTCAATTAGACCTAACTAACTCGATCTAGACACATACGATTACAAGCATAAATCTTATGTTGTCCGGCATGTCATTGGTTCGTCCGACGTTTCGTCCGATCCTTCGGCGCATCATCCTCTCTTTCGATGTATTGCCCAATCGACATGTTGACTCCCGCAACTTCCGATCTCCTTGGCGCAATATACGATCCTTCGACCCGATGCCCGAATTCATGGCACGAAGTCCTTTCGACCCGACGTCCAATCTTTTGACATATTCTACTCCTGCCCAATATCGATTCTTCCTATTTTAATCAAATTATCTTTCCTTGATCGAGGTTAGTTCTGTGTCACTCAAACGCATATTAGATATTAATTTTATCAATTTATTTTATCATCAAAATCCGAGATTCAACAGCTACACTGTTGTTAAACAAAGCCAAGATATCACGTAGTTTAGAATTTTTGATATGCTAACCTGATCTAGCAAAATGTTGGAAGTTTTAAAATCACGGTATATAACTGGCTTTTCAGTGTCATGGAGCAAAGCAAGCCCTTTTGCTGCACCTAACGCAATTCTCATTCTAATCGACCACGGAAGGGGCGCTTCTACTCCTGCATAACAACATATATATTTCATCAAAAATATTAATGATTAAATATTGAAATATAAAAATATCCCTAGCTAAACATAAATTAGAAGATGGTCACATATTATAGCTAAATCCACTTGATGCCTAGTGGTTGCCATACATTTCTTGTCGTATCAATTGACTAATTTATTTACTGCAAAAGTTCATGTCTGATTGTCTTGAACCATTATTATGAAGGAAGAAAGGAGCAAGCTGACTTGCAAGCAAAGAGTTTTATTGAAATGAGTTGATATGGACCAACTATAGATAAGAAGAAACTGGTATCGCATGTATGATGAAAGGAAAATAAACTCTGATGTAGAAACTAAAGTAGTCAAAAGGCAATAAAACAGAGGACAATAAAGATAGTTCACGGTGCATGCATGTGCTTATAGCCCAAGAAAAAGAACACTTTGATCCAATTATAAATGGCACAAGAAGCAAATTATGAGGATGGCCTTGATAGATACTTGAGAAGAGATTGAATTCCACACTGCCCCGATCCATTAACTCATACACCAGGACTCGATGCTCGTCTTCGCAGCAATAACCAATCAATTTGACCAAATTTGGATGAGAAAGCTGCCCGAGGAATATGACCTCAGCCTACGGACATAAAAAAACTTCACTTAAAACAGCATAACAGAGATCGGATCAAAGAGAGAACCAAAAGCTGAGAACCGTTCATATCAAACTGATCAGGAGTTTCATACCAGCCATTCTCTGTGACCTTGGTAGCTATTATCACCATCATGGACCTTCACAGCTACATGAAGAGGTTGAAGCCCCTCCCTAGGTTCTTCAGTGATGACACCCTTGTATACACTACCAAATCCCCCGATGCCCAAAATGTTGTCCTGCTTAAAATTCCCTGTGATTTTCTTGAGTTCACTGAAAGAGAAGACAACAAGGGGGTTCATTGCTGTGTCCCGTCGCAAGTCCTCCACTTCTTCTGGGTTTGATGGCAATTTTGTACCCTCCTTTTCCTCTTCTTTCACCAATGGATTCTCAACTTCTGGAGATCCTGTTGACAGATGAAACCATTCAGATAAATTTATAAACACTGCTAAGGAACAAGCTTCCCAGTCTAAGCTTCTAATGGTTGTATAAAGCAGAAGATGTTAAAGAATATTTGTGGATATAATTGACTTAGAACAAGAACTACAAGAACTGGACAGTGGTGAAAATTTTGATCAAGATTAATAAGTACACAACTAGAAAGAAGTGTCAAAAAGAACAGTTTTTTTTATACATCCAGATATCTGGCTTCATATAAAAAGCATGTGGGTTCACTTTTTAAGTCTATGAATCCTATAAAAGAATCAGCTGCAAGCCAAAATTCTGAAGAACCATGTTGCGACCTGTAAGGACTTCAATACAACACCTGCACTTGTTCCTTGCTACAAAAGAACAGGGAAGGAGGAGAAAGTTCCTCTAAATCAGGCCTACAGAAGCAAATAGCAAGGCCTCAATCGTTAAGATCACCGACCTTTATGCCTCTCCAAATAACAAGATTACGAGAAACTCCTGATTATAACTATATAAGACAATCATAAATAAGGCATGAAATGCGAAATCAATATCCAGAATCATATTATTAGAGTTCCCAAAAAAAAAAAGGTGACCTACCTGATCTCCCATCGGATGAAGCTCTGTAGATGGATGGTTTCCCTCTAAACGAGCAATTACCCATAACGACCTCCAACTCCAAACCGATCAGCACAATGTTACCAGCGACATATGAGAGAGAAGGCGAGATTCTCGTTAAGAACTCGCTCCAAAACTGGAAGACAAAACAGCTGCTGCTCTAACGCGAAGTTCCTCCGCTGCATACAATCAACAGGGTTGGTCTGTTCCTGGTGAAGAAGTTAGAGAGATCAAAGAAAGAGCGACGGTATCTTCCACGACAGAGTATACACTAGCCTTGGCAAAGCATGTCTATCTTGCAGGGAGGTGGAGAAGAGTGGGTTGGACTACCATCCTTGGTACATGCAACTTGAAGTTGGGTACGGTGGCCCAAGCACTTGCATGCATGGCACTCCTGCAGCGGCCGAAGGAGGTGCAGCTCGAACTACATAGGAGTTTGATGGTGCGTGGGGACGACGATGACGACGACATGGTCAGCAAGAAACTTATCCATACCCCGTCACCAGAAAAGACCCTGAAGCCTCCTCCGCCTTCCACGACGAATAAAGAGAGACCCAACTCTTCTCCAAGCCTTTCCAATGGATTCGACAACGATGCAGACGAGAGAGTCCGATGGTGTGGTCAAAGTTTGACGAGTCAAATCTGGCGCCCCTCTGGTCTCGTCTTTGCCTTTCGGTAGGTGTAACATATTCGCCGTGACGGCTTTATCACCAATGCACTGTTATGATGAACCGTCATGACAACATCATAGGAAATTATGTATTATGGAGGGAGCATGGATTCGGTAAAGACATGTATAAGACACAAAAGAGATTTAATATTCTTTTCTTTCTTTCTATTGTAGGGATAAGAATAATATATAAGTATGAAGGCATAATCAAAGACATTTAACTTTTTTTTTTTTTGTGTTGTAGGAAAAAAAAAAGAGAAAAGAAAGATAAGTGATAATTAATTGTTTGCTTAACCAAAATTCAAGAATATAACGTAAATAATTTTTGTAGAAAAATGAAAAGAAAAACCTTTTTCTTTTGTAAATTTCTAAAAATAAATGACATAAAAAAGAAGTCCTCCTTTCTTTCTTTTTTTCTAACTGTGTGGGGATTGTGGAGATTTGGCAGTTAGAGCGCGTCCGCTAGGATATTGACCCGGCATTTTACATTACAGAAGGGGATATAGCACGGCCTATTAAATTTAGCCCGTCGTTCCGGTTCGTAGTCGTCCACAGACGCGTTTGCCCGCCAAATAAAGTAACCTGCCCTCTGCTGTCCTCCACCACTCTTCGTACCCGACCCACGCCATCTCCTTCGAATCGTTGGTCCCGCATGGTGTGGCGGTGTTGTTCCTGGGCAACGGTAGAACTGGTTAATGCAAGTATCGGACGACCCCCACCGTTGGTTATTCCTCGCTCTTCCCCTACCCCCTCCCTCTCTTTGCGTCTCTTCGCGCGAGCTATTGGGACCCAATCCCTAGAGGCCTGCGATCCAAGAAGCACGCTTCGATTTGGTTCCCCTTGGCGTTCCTCGTTCTCCTCCTCCGGCTGTTCCTCGCCCACTTCCTCCCACTGATATCCTCTTCGGTTGGGGACGAAGCAGTCCAACGGCCGCCAGCGCTGGCATCGGAGGGGGCGGTGGAGGAAACCTTTGGTAACAGCAGACCTGGAGCTATGGAGAAACATGGGGGATTCAATTTGCGTGCTCGTCGTTTCGATGCCCTCTGGGGATTCATGGATCCTGGGGAACCTACGCCAATGCCCGACGGCAGCGGCGGAGGCACGGATACCGTGGCGAGGACGTGCGCCTCCGGCTGCCACTGCTTCAGCCCCTCCTTCGTCCCGTCCGTCGCCTGGAACCGGTCCTTGAAGCGGAAGCTGGACGAGAGGGACGCCGAGGCCTGCTCCCTCTCCTGTGTCGCCAAGAGAGGGGACGAAGGCGAAGGCGAAGGCGGAGCCGGAGCCAGCTTCGCCCGGGTGGACATCGGGAACGAGGCGGCGGCCCTTCGCGAGGTCCTCATCAGCCACCAGCAGTCGGTCCAGAAGCTCCTCACGGAGCTGGAGGAGGAGCGCAGCGCCGCGGCGTCCGCCGCCACGGAGGCCATGTCTATGATCCTCCGGCTCCAGCGCGAGAAAGCTGAGTCCCAGATGGAGGCCCGCCAGTTCAAACGCCTCGCCGATGAGAAGATGGCCCACGACCAGCAGGAGATCGCCTCCCTCGAGGACCTCCTCTTCAAGCGTGAGCAGGCTGTGCAAGCCCTCTCCTGCGAGGTCCAGGCTTATCGCCATCGCCTCCTCAGCTACGGCATCGGCATTGATGGCGACGCACCTCCCTCCGAGCCACAAACCCCCGACACGGCCACGGCCGCCAGCTCCGTCTCCCAGTTCGACGTCCTCCCTCGCGACTATCCCCCATTGAGGTGCAACGGTGATGCTGCCGCCGACCTCGACAAGTACCCCTCCGGAGAGAGCCCCCGGGAGCGCCTCCAGAGGCTTGAGAAGCGCCGCATCTTCCAGCTGGAACGGATGCCAAGCAGCAGCTTCTCTCATGTCATGGACAAGGACGTCGTGGTGGGGCAGTCCCCACGCCGGCGGCCACGGCATTTCAGGAGTTTCTCCTACCGCAGCCTCGCTTCAGGCCAGGAGTTCAAGAAGGGGGACAAGTTCCCGGCGGCGATGGACTGCGCATCAGACTATGGTGGGAGAGACGACATGAGCGACAGAGTGTACACGGTGGATGCGGTGCATGGGGCAAGCGACGACTACGTGAGCACGCCAAGGGAGCTACAGAACCGAAGGTTTGTAGGAGGTGGCGGTCGGGTGGCGCAGGAAGCAGAGATAAGGAAACTTTGCGCGAGGTTGGAGGCGCTTGAGGCGGACAGGGAGTCCATGCGGCAGAGCTTCATTTCTATGGGTACAGATAAAGCTCAGATGGTGTTGCTGAAAGAGATTGCTCAGCAGATGTGCAAGGAAGTGGCCCCAGAGAGGAAGCTCATCAAGAAACCACCTTCCAACAAGAGGTTTTCTATCGTGTCAATCATCAGGGTACTGATCTCTTTTATCCCTTCTTTTTCTTCTTAATGAGCAGCCTCACCTGCGTAAGCTCAAGCTTGCAAAACAATAACTGATACACAGTACTTAAGAAGATATGAGTCTGATGTATCAGAGAAAACAGAGGAAGATAATAGTGTTGCTTGAAACCAACTTAGAATTTAGATTTCCAGGTGCATTCCATTTATTCTACTTGCATTAATTTCTAGATACCAAGCATCTAAGCAGGTAGTTAATAATCTTAATGCTTTCATCTGATCTTGTGTTTGCCCAGAGTGTCATCTCATTCGTTTTATGGAGAAGGAAATCAACTCGAGCCAGGTAAGTTACGTTTCTACATGTATATCTTGAAGGTTGGGTGCTTCATCTCAGTTAAAACAATGAGTTGACCGTTGAGTGTAACCCAGCAGGCACACTTTTGGGTTACCAAGCAGCGATGCTGGGTTACTGCTGCTGTTGGACAAGTCACCTCGAATGAGGCATCGGAGGTTCCTCACAAGAACATAGATGTGCCGTCAGCTTCTCCAAAGCATGACCAAAATGTGTAAATCCTTGGTGGATCTGGATCTCAGCCTCTCTCCTTCTCTTCCTATATATATATATATATATATATATATATATATATATATATATATATATATATATATATATCAATCAGTCAAGACATATAGAAACTACATTTTCCTTATACTCCGGCAATGATTTCAGTTTCAACGAATTCAATGCAATGGAGATGTATTGATGCAAGAATTTAAGCATAATTATGATAGACATCCGAGGAATTCGGCTTGAAATGGAAGCGTAAGAAAGAAGAATCAAAAGGAGAAAGAAGACATACCTCCTAGTTCTCAGATCCCGAAAGCGAGCGATATAGTACTACTCCTCCCGCTCTATTCCCGTGCCGCTCCTTCCCCCTTCTCCGGGCTCACGGCCTGGACCCTCCCGACGCACCGTCTCGATGGGAGAGGAGGCGATACTGGACTCCGGCGGAGAAACCCATCAGAGTCGATGGCTCGAGAGGGCGGCGAGGAACTGAAGCCCCGGTCGGAGAAAGGCGACAAAGGGGTTTCCCGCGACGAATTAGCGTTACAGGGGAACCTTTCCAGGCCAATCGCAGGCGGTTTTCGTGGAGAGGGGAGTCGAGGAACAAAGGGGGCGGGGAGTGAGGTCGGTGGGAGGAGAGGGCGCGTATGTGTAGTGGGCTTTTTTGGGCTGGGAGGGGGCTGTGGATTAATCACGTAGTAGTTTGAGGAATTAGATATTTCAATATTTAATTATTATTTTTTCCTTAGAAGAATGTTAATCCGGGGATTAAACGCAATCCCCAGGCCGCAGTTGCTGCCACGCACACATCTCGAATTGGGTGCGATGCATGTGGGGCAGACGACAGTAGTGCGTGGAGTCGACATGGTCGTCGAGTTGTCACGATGTGTGTGCACGGGTCGAGATGTCATAGCAACCTATCACGCAGCATTTGGTACCGTAACCTGTCTCGTGGACCCCGCGGCTACTTCCAGTCACAAGGCAGGTGAATCGGCGGGGGTGGTAGTAGAAGACGATGGCGTTGGGTGGTGGAGGCAGAACAGCGGATCCGCACCTGTCACCAGCGGAGACGGCAACGCATCACCCGCCTGTTGGAGCGGCGCAATGATTGGAGTCCATCTGACGGTCTAGATTTCTCCTTGCTTTCGTTCCGCGCCGTCCGATCCATCTCGCGCCCCCTTCCTCCTCACGTTCCCGCCAGCTCACGCCTCCCAACCCGAACCGGGACCCCGCCCGTCGCGGAGCGCGCGTCACCGGCCTCTCGTGATCCGCTCGTTCTGACCGTACGATCGCCTCCCCGACCTTATCTGATCCGTCCAAATGATCTCACGCACAGAAATTTCTATGCAATCCATCGTACGACAGCGGTCGTTACTCGTCCATTGGCATAAACTGGCCAAATTGACCCTACATTCTGTGCTCTGGCTCGAAGACTATAATGTTGTTTCAGGGAAAGTACAGGGATGCTTGGGTAACATCACAGTGGTGTTCCGGTAAATAAGGTTTCGTCTACTTACGTAGTTTGAAATCGGTCCACGACCCTTTTGTACTCTTGCCATCGAGCACAGGGAGAGTGAAGTGGTGGTTGCAGAGCGGAGAGCGGATCCGAGGCTGCCGACGACGAAACTAGGGTTTCCGGGAGGGGCGAGAGATCGGGACTCCGATCGATCTCAAAGAGGAGTGGGTTTCGGAGCCCGTTGAATTGAATTTCGGAGGTTTGGTCTCGCCGGGCGGGTACGGATAATCGCCGCTCACCTCCCCGTCACACGGATCGGCCGCGTCCCCTCTGGATCCCTCGCTCTCCGACGCACCCGATCGAGCTCTGCAGGTACTGTGCGACCCACTGTTCTTGATTTAGATCTCGATCTTCCGTATGCCTCGCGATTTGGCGAATTGACAGCGTGGAATTTACGGGACACGTTCGGTTGTTTTTAGGAAATGTATCCTCTATCTCGATCTTGAAGGAGATCGTTGTGGATCTTCTCAAAACAATTGCTCTCAGTTTGATATTTTCCTTCTCCAATTCAGTAGGATTTGCTTCAAGTGCCAGATACATATGATGAAATCGAAGATGAAGTAGAATTGAATTCGATGTACTGTTGCAGAGTTCAAACCTAGAGATGGATTCAGGTGGAGGAGTCGAATCGGAGCTCAATAAAGGAGCGGTGGAGAAGGCTCCAGAGGCCAATGGGTTCAACGAGAACGAAGTCACCGAGAATGGAGCCGATGCGGTTCGCATCGACAGTGGCTCCGACGGTACGTCGAAGGTTGAAGCTCCTGATTCTTCTGGAGATGGCGATGAAGCGCCAACTTCTGCCGCCGAGAACAAAGCGCCGTCCAATTCTTCCGAGGTATTGTATGCTTTTTCTGCGGCCTGTTTCCAAAAACTCGTGTAGTATGACTCTGTTTTGGGCAGTGGGGAGATGGATCTGATGGAAAAGATGATATCAAGAAGACGCAGAAAAATTCTGGTGCTCTGAATGCTTCCTTGGCTGAGTCTCAGAAGAAAAGGAATGTTATGTCGCAGAGTTCGTCATTTCCTCCCAAGGGTTCCCTTGCCGATAATTCGCGCAGGAGCACAACATCTACAAAGCAGTCTAGAGTTGCATCCTCAATCACAAATGGTTCGATCTCGCTTCTTAGCATCCAACTATGCCGACAAATCACCTTTTTCGTGGGTTACGTTTCACAACTTTGCTTGCAGGTGATGTCGTTGTTAAGCGTTCTGCAGCAATTGCTCAGAAAACATTGGTGAGTATGAAGTTAAGGGGCTCCGTTTCTTTTCTGGAATAAGCAAGTTAAACTGTCATTAGAACTATGCTTTTTGGTAATGCTAAGCTGTGGGCTGTTTTGCTGATGCTATTTTATTTCTTGTTGGGCCGTAGTCCGTCAATACTGACTCGGCGGCGGAGGCAACCATAAATGGCACATCTGCTGAAGATGCACAGTAAGATTTGTTTTTTTATTTTTTATTTCATGCAACTTCTATAAAGTTCTTTTTTTTACTTAAACGATCTAATTCAGATGCTTTTAATACTTTATAATGCATGTTTAGAGATTGTTATATCGATTTCAGGAAAACATTTGTTTAGGGACACTGATGTTAGAATACATTTTAGAAAGTGAATGAAAACTTTAAGAGGATAGAAACGAAGTTGATAGGTTAAATGTATTTCCAGTATAGTTTTTCTAAACACAAGATTGTTATCCTATCCGAAAGGATAACTAACTCGTTAGTTTATTAAGCCCCAATCATTTATTTAAAATATTTAACTTTAAATTAATAATAGGAAATTCATCTATCACTTCCAAATTCAGTCAGTTCTCAGATATAAATAATAATTCCGAGTCCATAAATACGGGACTAACCCAATGTATAAACATAGTCTTATTTACATCTCTGTTACTAGAATTGCATCCCGTGCTTGTACGCATTCATCTGTCTTACATCCTAAAGCCGACCTTATATCGCTTGACAGTACCTTGAGTCAAACTGGCTTCACCTTGTAATGTAAATTATTTATCATTTTTTTGGTGAAATTAACATGACATACCAGGTCAAATGATAGCAAAACAAAGCCCTCGGGAAGCCCGTTGCCAGCCGGAAAAGAGGATGATGCCCACTCCACATCCTCGTAATGTTTCATGCTTATACACTTCACATGATTCAATTTTTCTTAGATGCCATGAATTGTCGCTTAAAGATTTGCGCTACGCTTATTCCAGAAGTTCACCACGTGCAAGAAAGAGCGCTGGTTGTGGTTTCAGCTTCAGGTTGGATGAGCGTGCCGAGAAACGCAAAGAGGTTGACAGATTAACTTCTATTCTTTTCCTACTACTCTACCTAAGACACTTGTTTAAACAATGTGTGTCGTCGTCTTCTTAGTTTTTCATGAAGCTTGAAGAGAAGAATCATGCCAAGGAACTGGAAAAGACTAACCTGCAGGCAAAATCCAAGGTGATCTTCTTCTTTGAACTTGGGTTTTCCTTGTCCTTCATGAAAGCTTTTGCAGACTGAATGTGGACTAAGTTCTCTAGAAAACAATATATTATAGGAGAATCAAGAGGCCGAGATCAGACGGCTAAGGAAGACCTTGACCTTTAAAGCCACTCCAATGCCAAGCTTTTATCAGGAACCTGGTCCTCCAAAAGTTGAATTGAAGAAGGTACCGTTAGAGAAGTGCATCTACAAATTTGATTAGTCATTGACAAATACCTTAATACTTGCCTCTGCTTATATTTTCTTTCGAATGAATAGTTAGGGCTTCCTCGCTAAATATATGTACAGATATAACTCTGGCTTGCCATAGCTTTGATAATTAACTTCTTGGTATTCAGTTTCCTTTTGGTACTATATAATCAATTGGCATGTAACTTGTTTCTCTGCTAAATAACTTTGTATATGGTTGGCAATTGGCATGCAGAAGATTAGAGCCCGTTAAATCTTAAGAAACTTTGTGATTTCTCGATTTGTATTTACTTTTCCTCTTTCTGTTTTGTTTCCTTCCAAATCATTTTTAGAAGTAATCTTTGTGTTACCATATAATTAATGCCTTTGATAAGCATACTTGGAAAGAGAACATACCCGAAGCATCCTGCTGCTAATCTACAGATCCCTCCGACGCGCGCTCGATCACCAAAGCTCGGCCGTCGCAAGCAATCCGTTTCTGCAGCAGATGGTTCTTCAGAAGTCGGTACCTCCAGCTCAACCAAACCGAGTGATGGTGCCGCAAGCAGCAAGGGGAATGCAGCCCTTCCAAAGAAGCCAAAGCAAAAGTTACTCTCCAAGCTTCCATCACAGAAATCACCAACAGCAACAAAGCCTGATGCAAAATCTCTGATGCCAGGAACTGAGAAGCCTGAGGTAGGAAACAGTTCCGCTGAAACTTGTGTTGCAGCGGAGCCGGCCTCTCCTGGGGACTCGGCTGAGGAAG
Source organism: Musa acuminata AAA Group (assembly GCF_036884655.1). NCBI lineage: Eukaryota > Viridiplantae > Streptophyta > Magnoliopsida > Zingiberales > Musaceae > Musa > Musa acuminata. Next base: position 31,348,818 of record NC_088329.1, on the reverse strand, counting down.
GACAAACGAATGGCGACCTCCCTGAAACTGAGGTCGCAGCTCAGGAAGTACCAGTTCGGGGTTAACTGGTGGGTAGGGGCCTCCGGACCCTGTGCTGTAGTTTTGTTGTGGCCATTTGTGAATAGAGAGAACTGTGTGTTGCTTGAAAAGCATGGTGTTGATATCGTCCTCTGAAGACTTTATATGAATTAGGTCATGTGTATGGTTTCAACCTGTTTTGCCGTTTGATTTATGGTATTACATCATGAGATGGTGATTATTATTATCTCTACAAGATCTTAGTGCTCCTTTAAACTGCTTTTGGTAAGCCTGTATGATTTTGCTTGCTTAGTTCGTTTCGATCCCTTTTGGCTCTACTTTTACCTTCCTCACTTGAACCTGAAGCCTTCAAGAGGAATTCCCACCAAAATCCGCGTTACGGATCCTCATTCTAGTTTCATTAATGTGTGTGGATCTTCGCCCTACATCCGCCCTGTATTCTGGATCCATATGCTTCTCGGATATAGAACTAGATCCTTGATGAATCCAACAAGATCTATTGGAATAATACACTAAAGAATTAAGTAAAATAAACTGCAAGCAATCCTGTGCATCTACAACATCAATGGCTTCATCATCAGTCCCTAATAAAGAATCATGCCACTGCTTAAGTCAGAATTTTCTCTACCAACAGCTCTACGCAGTTGAAAGGTGAACATATTAAATGCAAACAAAAGATTGTGGAGTAATTGCCTGAAAGCCGTCTCCTCTGTCGCCTGTCAAACAGTAACACCCAAGTGTGACTTAACCCATGTTAGCACAACCACACGAGCAAAGGTTTCTTCGTAATCGATACCTTCTTCTTGGTTGAAACCTTTGACCACTAATCTAGCCTTGTTTCTAACCACAATACCAGATTCATCTTGCTTGTTTCTGAAAACTCATTTAGTACCAATAACTAAATGGTCATTTGGTCTTGAAACAAGCTTCCACATATCATTTCTCTAAAATTGATTCAATTCTTCTTGCATTGCGATGACCCATGAATAATCTTTTATAGTCTCATCAATGCATTTAAGTTCAATTTAGGAGAGAAAAGCGGCGTTGGCACAAAAAATTTTAAGAGAAAAATGAGTTTGAACTCCTTTCGATGTGTCTCCTATAATTAGCTCCTTAGAATGGGCATCTACATGCTTCCATTCCTTCGGTAAAGAAGGTTCAGAAGAAGATGCATCTGAGTTGCTAGATGGAGAAGGGGAATCATTTAAATTCAAAGTATCAAAATTAAGATCATCATCAAAATCATTTTTCTTAACTTCGAAAATGTTATTAAAAACAACATGAATAGATTCTTCTATAATCAAAGTTCTTTCGTTAAAGATACGAAATGCTTTAGAAACAAAAAAATAGCCAAGAAAAATGTCTTCATCGGATTTTGCATCAAATTTACCTAAGATATTTTTTTTATTTAAAATAAAACATTTACATCCGAAAACTTTAAAGTGTGAAATGTTGGGTTTTTTGTTGTTCCATAACTTATAAAGAGTCTTGGAAAGTAGTGGTCTTACTATAACCCTATTCATAACATAGCACATCATATTTACGGCTTCGGCCCAAAAATATTTAGGTATGCTATATTCGTTTAACATAGTTCTAACCATTTCTTATAAGTTTCTATTCTTTTTTTCTACTACTCCATTTTGTTGAGGATTTCTTGGAGTAGAGAAGTTGTAGTTGTATTTATTAGATTCACAAAATTCTTGGAAATCATAATTTTAAAATTCACCACTGTGATTACTTCGAATTGACGAAATCATAAAACCTTTTTCATTTTGAACAAGTTTACAAAACTTGAAAAAATACCTAAAGCATTAACTTTTATGTGTCAAAAAATAAGTCCATGTACATCTACTATAATCATCCACGATGACAAATGCATATTTGCTACCTCCGAGGCTTGATGTAGAAATTGGTCCGAACAAATTCATATGGATCAATTGCAATGATCTAGAGGTGCTTACTTGGTTCTTAGGTTTGAAGCTACCTTTTATTTGTTTTCCTAATTGAGATGCATCATACATATTATCTTTGATGAACTTGATATGATGAATTCCTCTTACAAGTTCCTTAGATGAAATTTAAGAGATTAGCTTCATGCTAGCATGACCTAATCTCCTATGCCAAAGCCAAGCATCGTCATTTAAAACCAAAAAATATATTTCATTACAAAGATCATTAATGTCGATATTGTATACATTATTTTGTTTTAGAGCAATCATAGATGTGTTTTTATGTGGTTTTTCTATAATACAAGCATTAGATTCAAATTTAACAATATATCCTTTATCAAAAAGTTATGCTTTAAGCCATCAACTAATAACACATCTTTAATAAAAAAGTTAGATGTTTTACCTATAGTTCTTTTGTCAATGATTTTACCCTTTTTGTTGTCTTCGAATATGATATATTCTTCGTCTAGGCTAGTGAGCTTAGAGAATTGAGATGGATCTCCGGTCATATGCTTTGAGCATCCATTATCAAGGTATCATCTCTTACTCCTAGCTTATGATGGTATATGTTTCTACAAAAGAGGATGATTTTTAGGTACTCATTTGACCTTGGGTGCCTTAAAAATCGATTGGCTTAGCTTATCATTTTGCATGGAATTCTTTACGGTTCCTTTAAGAACCCAAATCAATTTGTGTGAAATACACTTCTTAAATGGATAATGATAAGCTACATGTCCAAGTTTACAACAAAAGTTGCATTTGTTTTTGGGTGAAATATGCAAGATAGGGCCTTTAACAAAGGTGGTTGGATTTTAGTGAGAGATACTCACAAATCCGATTCCACTTCTTTTATGAACGTGACCCTTATTGGCAAGAATCATGTTCAAGGACTTGCTACCAACCTCAAATTTTTCTAAGGTTTCTTTGAGTAGCAAGTTTTCTTTTCTAAGTGTTTTTACTTTATGACATTTCATACATGGAGCTAAACTTCATGACCTTCTAGGCGGTGCCACCGTCGGCCATGTTTTCAAGGGCTGATTGGGCTGTTCAATCCGACCTAAATCAGCCCTATTAAGGGCCCATTTGGCCCCTAATTAAGTTAGCGGGATTACCTCCCAATCCTAACTTAATTTACGCTTTAACTATAATAATTAAGACATGATCACAACACTTCTTGTTCTGGTGTGTCAATTGCTCTTCCGGCAAACATCCGACGAACTCTCGACAATGCTCCGGCGGACTCCCAGCAAGCTCCTGGACTTTACGATGATCTTCTTGGTAAGTTCCGATGAGCTTCTTTGGCAAGCTCCTGGACTTCTCAGTTGGTTCTGGTAGAACTTCCGACAAACTGTCACGGACTTAGCTGGATTTGCCTAAGTCGTGCGGCACCCTTGCGTGTCCGTCCGCAAAGGTCAGCCTCCCCGAAGCCTCCCATTGTCCCTTAGGACCAACAAAAGAGAGAATGGGTTAGAGAGAACACCTCAATCGGGATCCACAAGCAAACATCTCCGAAAAACACTTTATAGACAATGCAAATTACAAACAGACTTTACAAGCTCTGAACAGTGGCACAACAAAGGGTAAAATTGTTCATTACAGACCGAAAATCTCTCACACGTGTCCACATGACACAACCTTTATTTACAAGCCTAAAGAGGCCACCAACCCAACTAAAATGGAACTATTAAGCCTTCGGCCGCCCCTCTACATGCTGTACAAGGCATGAACATGCCAAAAGACACGGACATACATGAGCATTACATCAAACATCTTGTTTAGAAGTTTGTCCGTGACATTCTCCCCCACTTATTCCTTCGACGTCCTCGTTGAAGCCTTTGTCGACACTACAACTCCTTGCCTTTGCTGAGTCTTCAATCTTCTGCTCCAGCTACAATGCGCCTCTTGGCTCCTAGCTGCTCTCCACTGCTGTTTTTGAGTAGTCGAACCTTTGATCCGTCATGCTGCTTCAACTCACCAATGACTCTGACTCTGGTGTGGGGTTGGCTGAGTTGTGTTGATCCTTGTTGATTCTTGCGGATCCCCTAAATGAAGGAAAAGACCATCCTTACTGTGCTAGTCTCTCAAATGCCTCATGCTGCTAGTCTCTCAAATGCCTCAACTGGGTGGATGCTTGTTGGAGCTTTAACGAGCATCATCTCGCAAACTTCTGATGTTTTGGGTCCTTCCTCCACAAAATTTGCTCACTGACTCTTCTTTCACTTAGTTGTCACATCCAAGTAGGTTCGCATCACTTCCGCTTTCGATTGGCATTTCGTTGGGAAATGAAGCGGACAATCTACTCTCAGTAGCACTGATCACCATTGGTGAGGATTTGACAAATATTGTCTTCCATTATCTTCGAAGGGTCTTTGAACTTGTGCAGAGCTCCTCTGCTGGATAGATAAGAGAATTGGGGTACTCGGTTTCACCCATTCTCTTAAGAGTTGAGAAGGCAAAGGTTACTTGACTTCACCCGCCTCCTTGAGGTTGTACTTCATGCATCGAGCTGGTTACTGGGCTTCGCCTGTTCTTTGCTCACACTTCTGAAGCACTTGAAGTGTTTGCACTCCTTGCGTTGAGTTAGTTACTGTGATTCACCTTCTCAATGCCATTGAACTTCTGGAATGCAGGAAGTTTTCACCCCAACTTGGAGTAATTCTCTCATAGGTTTGGTCGCCTTTGGGATTGTACCGTCTTCTCCATCAACCCTGCCACCTACTCCTCTGAGTAGCAAAGGTACAGCACCGCGTACTGCCTGCTTCATTCCTTGGTTATGCACTCTTGCATGACCCGAAGTCCTTAACTTTCGGCTATCTTTGATGAGAAGCACATTGACACCGGTCTTACGAAGTTCTTCGGCCTCTGCCCTTCAGCCTTGTCTTGGTATTTGGAGATTACCTCTGCATTCTCCACCTCCTCGGCCCCTTTCACGACCAAGCGCTCTCCCTCCATGAGAGCAAGGGATCAATGACTTTCACGGAAGTCCCGCCTCTACGGTACCATGGCGCTGCCATGCCCATGGCCCTACTATCCATCGCCTTGCATCTTCATCCCTTTTCTTCACGATCAGTAGATATGTCTCTGTGGCACTCCTCTGAGTCCACCTCCATTCTAACTGATGCTTGATTTTGGGTAGCTAAGTCCCTCTGGACTCGTCATCGCTTCCTCGCCCCTTTCGACCCCCTGCTTCAACACCTCTGTGTTTCCCAAGCAATCTGTTTGGTCGATAGAAAGACAGACTACAACTCCCATGCATGGCCTCTGCCATCACGTTGTAGGGTTTGCACCAATTCTGTTCTCCTTAGCTTCCTTGGTAGCAACGTTCGCTTACTCGGCCTTGTCCTCTGACTTGCCGGGCTCCCTTAAGCGAATATGAGCTCTGGAGCAGTCCAATTCTCCAGCTGCTTCGATCATACCTCTGCATGATCAAGTTCCTCCCATGGAATTCACTGGTACTTGCATTCGAACTTTTCCCTTGGTGGAACCCAGTCCCCATATGCTGATGACCAAGGTTTTCATCCGATGCAAAATTCGATGCACGCACGGAAGACCCGCCTCTGCGGTACCATGGCCTTCACTCCTTGAATCTATAGCCCTTCTTGTCGTCGTGTTGTTCACCGAAGTGGAGCTCCCAGTAGCTCCCGATCATACCTCCATATGATCTAGTCCCTCTCGGGACTATGTCGTGTGTATCGCATTGCCACGAAATGTTCCACCACGATCCGCTGCACCATGTCGCCTCCTGGTGATATCTCCATTACATTCTGATCCTTGTGGAATAAACTCAAATGGTGAACCCTCCATATGTGTGGCCTCTGCCAATACATCGCAGGGACTCCTCCACCTTCGATTTTGTTCGCTCCTTTGGCAATCGACCTTCATCCACCCACTCTTGGGTCACACCTAGATGAAGCACCGCTCTAGGACAGTCCGTCGCCTAGTAGCTCCCGAAGTCCACCGACTTCACTGTAATTTGTGCACCATTGTCTAGATCCTGGGCCTCTGCCCCTACCAGCACAATCTCCGCTGCGCACTGCTTCCTTCGTGGCAACTTGAATGGCAACACTATGGCATATTCTTCAAGAGTACCCACTTCTGAGTCCTCTTGCCCCGTGCTAAGGCCTTCTGAACCCAATTTCGCCTCCGCAAATTGAGTCGCCTTAGTTCCTCCATCAAATGCTTCTCCGAGATAAGGTGCATGTGCCCAGAAGCTCCCTTCGTCTTTGGCACCATGCAAGATGAGTCTGCTCCGTTAGAAAGAAGGACCCATGGAACAACATGATCCTACTATTGCCTCTGCAAGAGTTCATGTCCTTGACCTCTGTCTAAGAAAAGCACTATGCCTCTGCTCCATGTTCCAACTTCTATGCTAGCTCCCTTCATGCGGCTTGGGTACTTCGCCAAGTTACACCCAAGTTGCTCCGCTCCTCGTTTTCACATTGAGTTGATGGTGGCCCTCGCGCCCACCATTCCACGGGTCAGCCCTCCCTTGAGTCCGATCTCCACATCGACTCCAAGTGTGCCTTCATTTAAGTTGCTTTGGGTCGCTCCCCCACTTGATCTCGCAATGCATCCACCAATGCATTCTCTCAAGCGAGATCATACGACGACTCCTCGCCGCTTGCTTAGTCCATCGAGCTTCGTGGAGTTGTTGTTTGTTGAGGTACTCCTCAACATGTGAGGTCCGTCTCACATGATTCTCCCTCTAGAGAGCCGGGACTTATCCCTCCTGGATAACTATCCCGTTGGAGCAACATCTCTCTTCGTTTCGGAGACCACCATCCCCTTAGACTACTCTGATCTGCTGAACAGACTGTGCATTGTTCTGCCTCCTGCAAACACACTTGCTAGATTGTGACTCCCCGTCAATACAGCCCCCGCTGCACCCCTCAAGGCCTAGCAACATGCTGAACTCATTGCACACTTCAGCCTCCTACGGACGTATCCTTCACATGCCGAAGAGAAAGTTTCAATGCTCCATGGCGCCAAGTTTCGGTCGTCGTGGGATGGCCACGAACATTCCATCGTCCGCATACAAGCCCATGCATGAGTACCAAATTCTTCGAGTTAGCAATTCCCCTCACCTCTGTGAGCTTTGCATAACTCTTTTGGTCGTTGAGCATCTCATTCCACCTTGGATGGTCTCATCAATTACCAAGCGCCTCGCTTGTCTTGAGCACCATCAAGTATAGTTGTCAACGTTGAGCCGTAGCTCAAACTCAGCCATCCCAACCTTTGTGCGCTCCACATTCTTCCAAGCTTGTCTGTTCTCGTGGTGCCTCTTGCGCGAAGGGTTGGCCATTCCTCTGAATGCCAATCTCAGATGCCCGCTCCTCCGAGCGACTCCTTTTCCCTACATCTCCATGCCTGTTTTCCCCCAAACGGTCGCGCGTGTGCTGACTGCCCTCAACGCAGCCCCGCTAGGTCCCCCACGTTTGCATGCTAAGTGTTTCTATGAGTGCTTGTCCCACTCTGATACCATCTGTCACGGACTTAGCTGGATTTGCCTAAGTCGTGCGGCACCCTTGCGTGTCCGTCCGCAAAGGTTAGCCTCCCCGAAGCCTCCCATTGTCTCTTAGGACCAACAAAAGAGATAACGGGTTAGAGAGAACGACTCAATCGGGATCCACAAGCAAACATCTCCGAAAAACACTTCATAGACAATGCAAATTATAAACAGACTTTACAAGCTCTGAACAGTGGCACAACAAAGGGTAAAATGATCCATTACAGACAGAAAATCTCTCACACGTGTCCACATGACACAACCTTTATTTACAAGCCTAAAGAGGCCACCAACCCAACTAAAATGGGACATTAAGCCTTCGGCCGCCCCTCTACGTGTTGTACAAGGCATGAACATGCCAAAAGACACGGACATACATGAGCATTACATCAAACATCTTGTTTAGAAGTTTGTCCGTGACAAAACGTCCAAACTTCCGACGAACTCTCGAACTCCCAACGTGATCTCGATCTTGACTCTGGCACAACACCTGCTTTATGTCTTACTGCTATCGTAGTTAATCCTGCACACTTTTCTCAACATATAGATTAGATCAAATAAATTACAATTGACTTTATCATCAAAATCCGAGATTCAACAATTATTCTATTATTGAACTACTTAGCATAAATTAAAGAAATTTGATGAATATTATTTGTAATTCATCTCCCTAAGTTTTATCTGACTTGTAGCTGCCAAAGTGGCTTGGGATGATAAGCTTTTATTATGTGAATTACAATAAAAGTTTTATCATTTATAGGATATTTTAAATCATATTTTATATTATTGTATTAGTCTTATAGCCACCAAAGTGACCTAGACCAATGATTTATAAAATAATATTAAGGAATCAGTCATAAATGACATTAAGGAAATAATATTCATAATAGTACATATAATTAGGAGATTTAAATAATCTCAAAGGAGAATCTAATTCAAATAATTATGTGATGGGGTAGGATGATACTATTTTAGATATTCTTGTAGTTTAAGGTTGTATGCCCCAGTGATTTAAAAAGCGCTAGGCGCCAAAAGGTGCTAAGGTCCAAAAACGCCCGAGGCGCTAAGCACTCGCCCGAGCGAAGCGAGGTGCTAAAATATAAAAATATATAATCTAATTAATAAATATAATTATTTAAAATTTTAAATAAAAATATTCTATTAAATTAAGAAAATCTAAGATACAAAATCACAATGTCACATTAACAAAAAGTTTCAAAATTCAAAACAATAAAATTTTACATTAAAGTCATTCGTCATAATCAATATTATCGTCATTTTCATACAAATCATCTTCATTGAATTCGTCTTCTTCCTCTTGTCCTTCGATTCCTTCATCTTCGTCAAGATATGTTTCATTCTCTATGTCTTCAACAATAGCAGGAGCCGAGCTTGATACTTTTGCACTCATTTTTCTCTTTGACATTTGTCTTGTATATGTTTCTAATTCTCCAGCACCTGAAGCTCTTGCCACATCTCCCCATGTCAATCTATCATCTATCGTCTTCAGCATCTTGCAAGTTAGCACCCATTTCTCCTACTAACCACTCATTTGAATCATTAATATCTTGCAATGAGATTGAATCAAATCTATTTTTCAAATCATGACGAGTCTTCAAAGCTTGATTATACTTTATGTAAATAAGATCGTGCAATCGTTGATGTTCTAACCGATTTCTTCTCTTCGAGTGAATCTGTCATGTCATATAATTTAAAAATATATTAATACATATATCTAAATAAATAAATTAATTAAAATAAAAATATTTAGTAATACTTACATGCTCAAAGACACTCCAGTTTCGCTCACAACCCGAAGCACTACATGTCAAACTAAGTACTTTGATAGCAAATTTCTGTAAGTTCGGGGTGGAATTTCCAAATAGACTCCACCATTCAGTTGTAAAATTTATGTTATTATTAGCAATAACATAGTAACATAATATATATGAAATTAATTATATCAAATTATTAATACCTGGAGAGGTAGTTGTCCTGGATCGAACGGCAATTGGAATTCCAAAAAGACCTTCAGCATTTTTATATAAAGATAATTCATGAATAATCTTATCTTGAACCTCAAGGCTGGGAACTAATCTTGCAACGTACTGATATAACCCACCCAAAACTTTTGCATCAAATCCAACAGATTTAATCTTATGAAAGAATTCAAGGTTCAAATAATATCTTGCTGCATGTAAGGGACGATGAAGTTGACAATTCCATCTTTCGTCAATGATTGTAAAAATTTTCTCATATTTTTCTTCATTTTCATTAAAAGATCTTTTAATCATCTCCTTTGCTTTATTCATAGCCTCATAAATATATCCCATTGCAGGCTTATTTTCATTATCCACCAACCGAAGGACTCGAACAAGAGGGTCCATTACCTTTAATATATAAACTACATAATTCCAAAAAGATGGCATTAAGATGATATCAACAGCCCTCTTGCCTTTTGCTTCTTTTGCCCATTTGCTTGTCACCCATTTCTCAGAGGTAAACATATTTCTCAGAGTATGTTTTTGACGATGCACGCTCTGTAATGTCAAGAATGAAGTAGCAAATCGGGTAACACTATGTCTCACTAATTCTTTATTCCCTGTAAATTCTCTCATCATATTCAAAGCCCCAATGTGATTATAAAGAAATCCAACAACAAAAATTATCCTTTCTAAGGTTTTCTTGATTTTTAATATCTTTCTGATATCCTCCAACATTAAATCAATACAATGTGCTGCACATGGAGTCCAATACAAGTGTTGTCTTTTTGATTCAAGTAATTTACCTGAGACAAAGGATAACAAAAATGATAAGACTTAAGAGTTTAACACACTTAATTAAAGATAAAATAATTAACAAAATCAAAAGATGAATATTACCAGCTAAAACATAGTTGCTTCCATTGTCGGTTATGATTTGAACGATATTTTGTTCTCCAATTTCTTCCACGAAGTTGACAAGTAAATCATATATCTTGTCTCCAGATTTTACAAAAGATGAAGCATCTATTGACTTCACAAACATAGTCCCTAAAGAATAATTAATCATAAAATTAATTATACTCCTACGCCTCCTGTCAGTCCAAACATCTGACATAATAGAGCAACCATGTGTTGCCCATGATTCTTTATGACCCTTTAGTAAGTCATTTGTATAATTCAACTCTTTTTGCAGCAATGGAACTCGCATCTCATAATAACTTGGAGGTTTTAATCCTGCACCATATCTTCCAATAGCTTCAATCATATCCTTAAAACTATCTAAACGAGTTGTACTAAGGGGAAGACCAGCCTAATAGAAGAAGCGAGCAATGTGCTGAATTGTTCTTCCTCTTATTTCTTTATCACAAGCATCACTTATATTTGTTTGTCTAAATTTTGAGCCTCCTGCTTGCCCTTGTTGTTTTTGGAATCCTTGAAGCATATATAGATCCATCGGTCTTTTTTTACCTTTCTTAGTACTCATAACTTCTTTTCCCTTTTTGTCGTATACTCTTTTTTCACTTGGGTTAATATTCATAGAATAATCTTCTTCTTCATCCCTGAGATGTTCAACATTGTCTTCTAGTAAATTCCCTTAAGATTCATTCTTTTGTGTCTTCTTTTCATTCATATAACTCAACAACTCTTCTTTTACTTCAGGTGGATATTTTTTGCAAACTGCTGCATTCTTGAAATTTCCTACTAGATGTTGTTTTGCATGAAAAATACCACCTCTGGTAGTCTTATTGCAGAATATGCAAGTCACTGCATTATGATCTTTCGGATCCTTCAAATAATTATACTTCCATGCAAGATCTTTTTTTTATATCATTGGAGACTCTATTGAGTTGCTCTCTACACTTGCCATTTATGTTGAAACCTAACAATAATTTCAAATAAATAAAAATTAACAATATTAAAATCAAAATAATATATTATTAATCTATTAACAGTATTGAAAATTAATCATTTCAAAATTCAAATAAACTTAATATTAAGAGCATACTGTATACTGAGCCTGACGGAGAAACGAGGAAGCAACGACGAGCGACGGCGGGAAAGGGAAAGAGAGAGGAAGGCGCGAGCAGCGGGAGGCACGAGCAGTGGGAGGGCTCGTGGGAGTCACGAGCAGAGGGAAGGCTCGTGGGAGGGCTCGCGGGAGGCGCGAGCAGCGAGAGGGCTCGCGGGAGTCGCGAGCAGCGGGAGGGCTCGCGGGAGGCGCGAGCAGCTTGAGGGCTCCTGGGAGGCGCGAGCAGCGGGAGTCGCGAGCAGAGGGAAGGCTCGCGGGAGGGCTCACGGGAGGCGCGAGCAACGGGAGGGCTCGCGGGAGGCACGAGCAATGACAACGATGAGCAGCGGTAGCGGGAGCAGGAGTGACGAGCAGCGAGATCGGGAGTGGCAGCGGCAGCGGGTTAGGGTTGGGTAAGGGTTATATCGGTTTAGTGAAGGATAATATTTTGAAACATTTAGACTCCACTGATATTGATGTTTTTATAGATTGTATTAAGGGAAAGCAAACTAAACATGTAAAAAAAAATACCACAAGAAGTAAATAACTCCTTGAGATTATTCATACTGATATACCACTCCATATTCCTTATTTTAGTGGAGAAAAGTAATTCATCATATTTATAGATGTCCTATCCAGATATAGTTATGTTTATCTAATAAATGAAAAGTCTCAAGTCATTGATACTCTTGAAGTGTACAAGGTTGAGAGACAATTAGATAGAAAAGTTAAAATTATCAGATAGAGGTGGTGAATTTTATTATAGATATGATGGATCTGGTCAGAATATTGGTCCTTTTGCTAAATTCCTAGAATAACGAGGTATTTGTGCTCAATATGTATTACCACGTGTGCCACAGTAAAATGGTGTTGTTGAAAGGTGAAATCGTACTCTTATGGATATGGTTAGGAGCATGATGAGTTATTCCTCTGTACTTGAGTCGATGTGGGGAGAAACTCTTAGGATAGCTATGTACATCTTAAACATGGTTTCTAGTAAGTCAGTTCCATCAACTCCATTTGAGTTATGGACTAGTAAGAAACCCAGTTTGAGACATTTACATATTTGGGGATATCCTGCAGAGATAAGAGTATTTAATCCACATGAAAAGAAATTGGATCTAAGAACTATTTTAGGATATTTTATTGGTTATCCAAAAAATTCTAAGTGATACAGATTTTATTGCCCTAATCATAGTGTGAGGATAACAGAATCTAGTAATGTAAAATTCCTAGAAAATGGCAAAATCAGTGGGAGTGAAAAATCTCGGAGAATTAATTTTGATATTGAGGAGATTCATATTAATTCTCCCATATCATTTCCTATTCAAGAAATTATTTTTCCTCAAATCAATGAGAGTATTGATGAAGGTGAACAACAAAATAACATCGAAGAACTCTCACATGATATTGATATCGCCACTAATGATCTTGTAGAACAATCACAATTGGCAGATTTGAAAAGATCTCAAAGGAAAAGAAAATATGCTATTTCTGATGATTATGTGATATATCTACAAGAATCAGATTATGATATAGGAATAAAAAGAGACCCCTTATCATTTTCACAAGCCATAGAAAGTAACGATTCTGAAGAATGGTATGATGCAATGAAAGAAGAGTTAAAATCAATGGTCCAAAATGGTGTCTAGGAACTCATTGAATTTCCCAATAATTGTAAAAGAGTCTATTGTAAATAGGTCTTTAAGACAAAATACGACTCAACGGGCAATATCGAATGATATAAAATCAGACTTGTGGCCAAAGGTTTTTCTCATAAAGAAGGCATCGATTATAACGAGACTTTTTCTCCGGTTTCTAGAAAGGACTCGTTGAGAATCGTCATGACATTAGTAGCTCATTATGATCTTGAGTTACATCATATGGATGTGAAAACTATATTTTTGAATGGGGATCTGGATGAGGAAATCCATATGAAACAACCTGAAGAATTCATAGAAAAGGGAAAAGAATGTTGGGCTTGTAAACTTAAGAAATCCATTTATGGCCTCAAACAAGCTTATAGACAATGGTATATAAAGTTTCATAATACCATTACTTCCTTCGGATTTAAGGAAAATATTGTTGATCAATGTATATATCTGAAAGTAAGTAGGATCAAGTTTATTATATTGGTCTTATATGTGGATGATATTTTACTTGCCATATTGGTTTATTGCACCAAACTAAGATATTTCTCAACAAGAACTTTAATATGGTTGATATGAATAAGGCAGCCTATGTTATTGGTATTGAGATATTCAGGGATAGATTTCAAGGATTATTAGGATTATCTCAGAAAGAATATATTAATTGTATCTTAGAGAGATTTAATATGCAGCTTTGCTCAGTCAATGATATACCTATTACCAAAGGTGAAAAATTCAATCAAAACCAGTGCTCGTAAAATGACTTAGAAAAGAATCAAATGAAGAATATTTCTTATGGGTGCGCAGTTGGAAGTCTTTTATATGCTCAAACCTATACAAGACCATATATCAGTTTTGTAATTGCAATATTGGGAAGATACCAAAGCAACCCAGGAATGGAACATTGGAAAGCTGCAATGAAAGTAATGAGATATCTGCAAGGGATAAAAGATTATATGCTCACATATAAGAGAACAAATCAACTTGAAATGATAAGATATTCAGATGCTGATTTTGTAAATTGCCTCGACAGTAGGAAGTCCACTTCCGGATTTATATTCATGTTAGCTAGTGGGGCAATTTCTTGGAAAAGTGTAAAGCAATCGCTTATTGCATCATCAACAATGGAAGCTGAATTTGTGGCATGCTTTGAGGCCACAAAGCAAGTTTTATGGCTGTGAAATTTCATTTCAGGACTTGGTGTGGTCGACTCAATTGTCAGGCCGTTGAAGATATTTTATGATAATACCATAGCAGTTTTCTTCTCTAAGAATGGCAAATACTCTAGTAATTCCAAGCATATTAAGATAAAATACTTGGTGGTTAGATAAAGAATCCAAAAACATCAAGTGTCAATTGAGAATCTGAGCACCACTACGATAATTATTGATTCATTGACAAAAGTCTTACAATGTAAAATATTTAAAAAACATGTTCTTAGAATGGGGCTTATAACCAAGTCATAAAAGATATAGTGATGCATATTTATGTGGATGCTATTATTGACATTCTTCTTGCTTAATTAAAGTTATTTGTTTCTGCTATCCTATTTATATTTATGTTTATGCATATTACGGTTGAATGTAATTACAAAATAAGATTGACTTGACAAGACAAATTACTATGGTCATTATGGACTATATTAGGAAAGGCTAACAATATTGTAGTACATAGAAGAGAGTATGACATTGATAAAATACAACCGCTATGACTCATATTGATAGTTAAACTTTATATAGTATTATTGTATTTATTGGACTTATTGGCTTGTTTTAAAATTCATGGTCATGTATAAAATACTTTTTAAAATTCTTTAGAATCCAAATTAGGTAAAATTGTTTTCAAACAATTTTTGTTTTGTTTATTTTGATTTTGAATATCTCTTTTATATCTTATCAATTAATGGTCCAAGAGAGAATATTAGATTTTGTGGTCCTTATAATTGGATAAGATATATATAATATAACTAATTGGATTTTGATGAAATATTTTAGCCAATAGAATAGAAGTCCATTTAAAGTAGATTTTTTAGGAGATAACCTTGATGGGAGGAAATTTCTTAATATCTTATCCTAGACTATCTGCTCTCGCTTATAAATAGACAGGACCTCTAGGGAATGAATGTGTGCACGTCTCACAATGATTTTCCCCTCATCTCTCTCCCTAAACCATCAATCTAGGTAGTCGTGTGAAAGGATAGGAAGAGAGGAGAAAGGATTAGTTTCTCTTTACAGATTGACAGCGATCTTGGATTAAAGATAGTGCCTTGCAGATCAAACAAAGATCTCTGAACAGATAGTATCAAAGAGTATGCGTCGTTAAACCAGATCTAAGTATTTGATTTCAATCCTAGTATAAAAGATCTAAGTATTTGATTTCAATCCTAGTATAAAAGATTATTTCTATATTTAATATAGTATATTTTAATTTTTTATGCTTATAGTACCAACATAAATGCAAAGCGATATGGACGGAGGAAGAGACGTAAAGCAGTGTGATGCCTCCTCTTCCTCCGATGCGTATCGTGTCATTGTCATTGACTATCACCATAATAGTCACTCACGATATCATCATTCGTCATCACAATTAAAATTATTTTTTAACTGACGATAATAGGATAATTGAAGTTAAATATTTCACTTTCATAATTATAAAATTTTTAATATAAATTTTTTAAATCTAACTATAAAATATAATGTAATTAGCCCCACGTGTTTCCGTTTTCGTTTGATGAATTTATCTTTTGGATGATGATCCATCCAAGTTGGCCATGATACATTTTATTTGAAATCACATCCAAAACTGAACTAATAATATTTAATGTGATAAATGAGATTAACCAAATCAAATAGCAAAATGCCTGAAGCAGAGAATTGTGTTATATTTCTGCAAATTACACCAGTCGGCGGGAGACGAAGAAAAAGCTCACAGAAAAAGAAAAATCTTTACAAAATGACGAGATTTCCTGGGCCTTTCTTTCTCACATCTCCCTCCAAATCCTGCCAGAAACTCTAAGCTTCAACTCCTTCTGGTCGCCACCTGAGAAGTATAGGGCCAGGCTCCGGTGAACTATGAGGCCATCATGACTGTCGCGGACCATCCTGTGGTGAGTCCTGATGCTTCGCGGCACACCCTGCCATCTCAGCTTTCGCCCGTGGCCTCCAACTTCAAGGCAATAGTTGTACCTCCTTGCTTCCGACTCCTCGCCCATGAAACGGAGGAATGCCATGTACACCGGTTCACATCCAAGCAGGAAGGCTTCAAAATGGAGACAGAAGTACTGGCCGAAGCAATTGAAAAGCTACCAACCAAAAGCACCAAGGGTAGACATCACAATCAATCAGCACACCAAGACAATGATGACAACAAAAAGCCATAAATCCCAACTAAGAAGTTAGAAACAAATAAGCCAACTAAGAAGTTATAAACTAAGCAGCATGCCACGAAACCGATGCACACTTTCAACTGATTTGCGTATCAGTGTATCAGGCAGTCACATCTCTGTAAATCTGAAGGATAGGTAAAATTGATTTGTACTGAACAAAAAGCTGAGCTTACCGTTAGTGTCCATGAACAACTGTCAACTGAACATGGATCCTGTTTCACGTAACGGTGGTTGAAAGTGCATCCTGCTTGAAGGTCCACTTTGTGGCGTTCCCTCAAATGTGATAGAAGAGCAAGACTGTCGCTGGTGAAGGGACAATCAGAGCCTGGATGCGGGCATGTGTAAGGCCGGTAAATACACCGTGTTTCATGCTGCAACTTGCTGTAATAGGGAAACATTTCTTCACAGCCCAGATGATGGTATGCACAGGGGAGGTGGAGGGATACAGCAAGCTTTTCCAGTGCCAAGCACCGTATGTTGCCGATTTCCTTTCGGCAAATTGGGCATTTGTTGTTCACTTTGTTTTTGCAGGAGAAGCACAGTGTGTGCCCACTCGGACACTGAAAGAAATAAACAAAAAGAATAAGATTGATCCAAAAAAAAGCATCTGCAAGCAGACTTGAATCCTGAAGAAGCACAGGAAAGAAAAGCATGAAATAATGGTTCACGACACAACAGAAGGCCAAATGAGTAACACAACTGAGCCTGATTCCCCCATACATAGCCCCTCTATAACCCTTTAACGTAATAAAATTTACACTTACCAGAGAAACCTAAGGTATGAATAACATATGAGATCCTGTAAAAAACCAACATTTTCTCAAGCTGCATAATGTATGCATGCTAGACAGAAAATGTGTACTCACATATGAAGAGCAAATATCTGATGGTTATACTTGTGGCAAAAATGTGCAAATAACGATATGCCATCTCTTCAATATAATAAGAAAGAATGCCCAAGTGATAGAATTTTGTTGGATGGAAAACAAATAGATTAATGATGAGAAAATCAGACAAGGGAGCCTTTTATGCATTAGTATATATGCAAGCCAATACTCAAACAAACCTGCTGAATAGGTGGAAACATTGCATTGCTGCAGACAGGACACTCCAGTAGTTCATCTATGTCACTGTTTGGAAGTATAAGAGAAGATTTTCCATGTGGCAATTTTTCTTTAGACGGAGGTTGAACCTGTTTCTTTGGATTGAAAGACTTGGAATCCATAGGTAAAGAAGGTGATTCATCCATCCTTTCCGACTGAAAACCAGAAGATGAACTTGCATGAATTTGCTTCTTTCCCAGCTTAAAGTTGGTCATCTTGTATGTCTCAGAAAAGAAAATCCTCCTTTATCAAAACTTGTACTTGTGAGAACAGAAAAAGGCACAGTAAATTCCATCATCCTAAGACCTGCAACTGAATGCAAAACAATGCCATGTAAATTTAAGATAACTCTTAACTAGTAAGTCTTCAATCTATAAAGAAAACATGGCACTTAATAGTTATATGCAATTGATGGCAACTTCAGTGAATTTGTGGAAAACATATAAAAAAGCAATAAATCAACCTTAAATATGGCACTTTTCCACTGTTAAAAAGGTCTACATTAATAGTTGATGGAAAACCTAATAGTAGCAAAAAAAGGCTAACAGAATGCCCTTACAAAAGAAATTCATGTACCACTTTTACACCTTTGAATAAATTGAGCAGCGTAAACAACATGAATAACTCAAGTCATTCTTTTGAAACTTTAGTGTTGTAATGGTAAACCAGTTCAACCTGCTACCAGGAAAGCATCCGCAAGTAGGGCGAGATCTGACTCCAATAACCCCCATGTCCACATTAATATTCAGTAAAACACCATCATCCTAAGCAGCTGAATCATTGAAGAATCATGGAGAAAATGTTTCAAATGTTTACTGTCCACATGCCCAATAACACCTATCTGATTATTAAGCGAGGAGGAAAGAAAAAAGAATATTTCTAAATTTTGATAAAGTAAGAAATTAGGATTACATGATTCCCACAGAAGGCATTTGGTTATAACTTCTTCTTTTTTTTCTCATAACAATCCACTTTCTCATCTTTGTTAAATGCGTTAATCCACAATTCGTTTGCAAAGCAGAGATATTTGCTTGTCTAGATTATAGATTGGCAGAGAAAAGATCAAGCCCTGCCACTGCTTCTAATACAGTCTCTCTTTACTAATTGTAGAAGCAATTCACTAAACATTGATGCCATAGACAATTTGGCTGGAACTACCTCATCAAAAGAGAATCTGAAAAGAGGACAAAGCACATTAAGTCCATTAAAAAAGAGAAGAATAAAGATATGCTACTAAATTTACTGTGAGGTCTTATCACTTGTAGAAAATACTTCTCAACATTACAAAAGCCTCCCGTGAAGCACTGATACAAAATAAGTAAGGTCCTTTGGAATCCCAAACAAGCAGCAGCAAAAATCTAGTTATTTACACCATCAATAGGGTGGCTATATAAATTCATACTCCATCGACAACATGTTGGAGTAGATGGACTAGCAATTCATTCCTGGAATCAAGTCTCTACCAACTTCCTATAAAGTCCCGCCTACCTATCATTTCTGGTTTGGCAAATGCCACGCTATAGTATTTTAATATGATATACCAATTCAGTGTCAACATGACCCAGAAAGAAAAAGGAGTGATATATCATGATCAACGTCTTTATTCCAATTACCTTCAAACATGATAAGATGAAGTAATTGACTATGGTTCAAGTATGAAACTCCAATGATTGAATACCATGGATATATTAATACATAGTCATGCTACACATCTTGGCAGAACTTGCACAAGAGTAGTCGTATTGGTATCGTTAACATGGGTAAAAGATGAATAAAATAACACCAAAAGGTTGAATCAGAATTTTAACCAAACAAAACCTTGTAATCAGTGTTACTGTTCAAATTGCACATTCGAAGAAGGGCACAAACAAAAAAAATAACATCAGAATCATAACAATCTTTTGCAAGGTATCTACATCAAGAATTTCCAAGGCTACAGCATAAAATGCTACCAATAAATCAAGTTTGGTTGCAGCGTCCACTTTCATCATAAGATTTGAATCTAACCATCTTTCTTTCATGGCATAATAAGGGGAAGAAAGAAGAGAGAAAGAAGCTCCACATGAATCAAAGAACAAGATTCCACAACAATGATATGGCAGGTATCACTCCGATCGACCATCCCCGCAAATTAGAAACCCTAAGAACCCTCAAAACCAAGAAACGGATACCCCATTTCCAGAACAAGACAGACGAATGCGTCTCGACTCGAGTATCTAAACCACCGTATCCCAAGGTCAAGAAGATTTAGACGACAAGAAAGAAACCCTAAAGAATCGATTCTAGGGCTTCACGATGCGCAGAGAGGACCGAATAAAAACTGCATCAGAAAGGGCAGATATTTGAGAGGGCCAACCGAAGGGTTCAAAAGGAATCCGACGCGAAATGGCATCAATCATCCATCCCTTTTTCTCTTCTCCTCCGATCTTATCAATCTTCTTTCTCGTCTTCGATCTCCCTCTCTTAGCCAATCTTGTTCGCTTTTTTCGGGAGGAGAGAGAGAGAGAGAGAGAGAGAGAGAGAAAGAGAGAGAGAAACGGCACGGTGCAATAAAGACGAGGAAACGGAACGGAGGAGGCGAACTTGAATCCGATTCTTAAGTGACGATAATGCCCCTAATGGTCCCCTGTTTTTGCCCAAAAAACGGAACAAATAACGAAACAAAATGGCCGTAAGGTTGGACGAAATCGGAAACGAGGAAAACGGTGGTTGTCGCTCCACATCGGTTCCGAGTATTACGGAAATGCCTCCAGAGATCGGGGAGATTAATAGTTAAGACTAATAATCTTCGATACAAATCCCTCTTATTATTTTTCTTTTTTGCTTTTCTCATACCCCCTCCTCCTCTGTCACCGCCAACATTGTTTACTGGACAAATTTACAAAGGTCTAAAATATAACATATTTTTATGTTAATATAATTAACCTAAAAAATAATTTTTAAATATAATTATAAAAAATATTATAAATTATTTCTCATTTTCTCTTCCTTAATTTGTATTCTTTTCGTTTCATCATCTATCATTTTGCATCATCATCTTCGAGAGGAGGTGGAGAAAATAAAATTAAAAATAAAAAAGGACAGATAATAAATAAAATAATTATTAAAATTAAATTATAAATTGGGGATATATATATATATATATATATATATATCCCAAGATAACTTAAGAATATTTAAAATTCTTAATATTAGTTGGTAAATAATAAGAATGGAATTATAAATTGTAATCTCCATCCTCAATTAGTACTAACGTAAAGTTGTCGAATGACCAAAAAGATCCTTCGCCACACAGAAATTACTAGGGTGCCCAAATATTCCTACGTGGCATGAAATTTGACCATTCCAAGAAAATCACAAAATATGTTTGATCTCAAAATTACTACGTGGCATGAAAATTGACTAATTCC
Organism: Musa acuminata AAA Group; assembly: GCF_036884655.1. Taxonomy (NCBI): domain Eukaryota; kingdom Viridiplantae; phylum Streptophyta; class Magnoliopsida; order Zingiberales; family Musaceae; genus Musa; species Musa acuminata. The sequence goes on along the minus strand of NC_088329.1, from coordinate 31,327,784 downwards.
AAAGAAATCACACGATATGTTGGATCTCAAAAATTACTTATGGAATCTGGATTATGAGCTGGCAACTGTGTAATCTCATTCCTAACGCATCGTTGCTTCCCGAGACAGAGAGAGAGAGAGAGAGAGAGAGAGAGGTCTGCAGGTGAGAGATGACATGTGTATATATATATATATATATATATATATATATATATAGAGAGAGAGAGAGAGAGAGAGAGAGAGAGAGAGAGAGAGAGAGAGAAAAGAGAAGAGTGTTTGGAATAGGCAGTATTTTATGTAGCCAAAGAGGTATACGATGCACGTGTCACGTAGGTATCCATGTGAGGCGGAAAGTAGGTCGCCTTCGACATTGGCATGCAGTGGCGGCCACCACGAATCAACTGGAGATCAAAGCTAACCTTCCAGCAACATGCGGATGGCAATGGCGGACGAACTGTCGTGCGCCACACGCACTCATTGCAGGGGTTGAAGTGGCTCTGCCTCCTCTCGTCCTCAGCCGTCCTCGACGAGAAGTGTGCATGGCAGATAGATGCGCACTAGACGTGGATCAGTTGTTGCTGTGCACCTGGTCAAACCATGCACTCATGCACGAGCAATGTGGCAGCTTGTGAGAGCTTCCTTTTGTTGGTAGTGCTGTTCTATTTCTGGGCAAGCTCAATACCGTCTCTTTTGATGCGAAACAAGAGACAGTTTGTCATCGAGTCGAAATGGTTGTGTGGTAGCAGTCGTTTCGACGATGATCAGTTTACTCATGATCAGCCACATGAGCCTTGAGACGATCATGAGTCCGTCCCCTTCGTTGCTTGTTTACTTCGATCTTATTGATGTTGATAGGAAGAGGGGATAGAGATATCAAATAGAGGAAGAGTAGGACAAGCTTTCTATCTTCTATATTTCTCTCAAGAAAAACACTTTTACAATTTCAGAAACTCTCTTACCCTCGTGACCCAACATATGGGGTTTATATAGTCCCCAAAGATACATTATATTAATTATATTCAAGATGAATCATTCTCTTTCAAGAAACTCTTTCAAGAATCAATAACCAATTTGACTTATCCTTCTATAGACTTTTAATCCATTTTTTCTTCTTGATGTAATGATTCTCCCACTTGATGCAATGAACATTTTTATGACACTTGAACAAGTTTAATTCCAACATTCTCCCCTCTTAAACTTGTTCCATCCAGCATGCCAAGTTTTTTTCGAAGTTGTTGAATATATACCTCTTCTTCAAGAACTCCATTAAGAAATGCTGATTTGACATCTATTTGTAAAATCTTCCATTTCATTTGAGCTGCTAGAGAGATAAGTAATCTTACTATCTCCAATCGAACAACTGGCGCAAATACTTCTTCATAATCAATTCCATATTTGTTGTTTATATCCCTTTGCAACCAATCTGGCATTGTATTTCTCCACCTCTCCTTTTGCATTTCTTTTTGTTTTGAAGATCCACTTAACACCGATAGCTTGGTGGTCTTCTGGAAGTGTAGTAAGCTCCCATGTATTATTTTTGTTAATGGCATGAATCTCTTTATTCATAGCTTATCGCCATTTTTCATCTCTATAAGCTTCTTCGAAGGTTAATGGATCATATCCTACAAAAAGACAAAATAAAGAAAGTTCATCATTGTTAGTATCAATCCTTCGAGTCACATCATATAGGTCCTGAATAGGTCTTGTCCTTCTTATACTTGGACTTCTTGAATCATGTAACCTAGCTGATCTAGGTGATGATTCTGGCACAGCCACTTCGGTGCTTGCTTGTATTATATCATCTTCTTCTGAAGCTACAGCTTTCTTATGCTGCTCATCACTTTTCCAGTTCCAAATCTGTTGTTCATCAAACTCAACATCTTTTGACATCACAACTTTATTTGTGATAGGATTGTAGAGTTTGTAACCACTGGAATTCTCTGGATAACCTAGCAAAATGCATTTTTGACTTTTATCCTCCAATTTTGTTCTCTTCTCTTCTGGTATCTTGGCAAATGCAACACTTCCAAAAATCCTTAAGTGATCAACTCTTGGTTTTTGTAAGCTCCATGCTTCTTCTGGTGTAACATTACCAATTCGCTTTGTCGGAAACCTGTTAAGCAAATAAACTGCACAAGCAACAGCATCACCCCAAAATTCTTTCGGAATTTTTCTTTCCTTTAACATACATCGGACCATATTAAGGATAGTCCTATTTTTTCTTTCTGAGACACCATTTTGTTGAGGTGTGTATGGCATGGTGAATTGATGTAGAATTCCATTATTTCTACAAAAACTTTCAAATTCATTTGATATATATTCACCACCCCTATCTATTCTTAAACATTTAATCTTACAACAACTTTGTCTTTCAACCAAATCCTTAAATTCTTTGAATTTGCTTAAAAGTTCTTTCTTTTCTTTTAACATATAAACCCAAGTTTTTCCACTATGATCATCAGTGAAGGTAAGAAAATACCTGCTTCCTCCAAGTGATACTGGATTGATAGAGCCACAAACATCTAAGTGTACCAGATCAAGTCGATTTCATGCTCTTTTTGTCCTTCTCACTTTGAAAGACTTTCTTTCTTACTTACCCATGACACATACTTCACACAATTTTGTTGGGCGATCAATTTTTGGCATTCCTGTCACCATATTATATTTCTCTAGAAGTTTCAAAGCCTCAAAATTTAAGTGAGTATATCTAAGATGTCAAAGTGTAGAGATATCCTCAATATCAGCTTTAAAACAATTTGATTGATCAAAAATACTTAAATGCAGAGGAAACATTCTATTCTGTGCCATTTTCATATGTGATATCATTGTTTTATTCTTATCACAAATTGAGAGAGCCATATCTTTCATCTCAATTTCATAACCTTTTTCAAGTAATTGTCCCAAGCTTAGAATATTATTTTTCATATCAGGAACATAATAAACATCTGAAATGCATAATTCCTTGCCATTATTAAGTTCAAGGAGAATTTTACCTTTGCCTCTTACTGGTCTTTGAGACAAATCACCAAATGTAATATTCCCGGAATAACTTGTATCCATTTCTGAAAATAGCTCTTTGATGCCACACATGTGATTTGAGGCTCCTGTATCTAGATACCATGTCATAGACTGATCATTTTTCAAATTTTCATAACTCATTAGCAAAACTTGATTTTCCTTCTTTTCTTCCTCAACAAAATTTGCCTTATCACCTTGATTGTTAGGATTATAATAACATTCATAAGAGTAATGTCCATACCTTTTGCAAACATAGCATTGTATTTCAGACCTTTTAGAGTTTCTGCCACGTCCACGACCTCGGCCACGTCCTCGACCATAACCTCGACCTCTTTGGCTATAATTTTCTCCAACATCTTCACTGTTTGGAGATTCTTGATTGGTCTGATTTCTGCCTCCTCTTCTTCTTTGTCCTCGTCCTCTTCCTCTTTGAGAATTTGATTCTCTTTTATTTTCAAGAGCAAACTTAGCTTGTAGTGCTTGCTCCATAGTTTTCTCTTCTCCTCTTTTTGTAATCCTTTGTTCATGAACTTGAAGGGAACCCATAAGTTCTTCTAAAGATATTTTTTCCAAATCTTTAGATTCTTCAATCGCAACAGCAATAAATTCAAATTTCGGATCTAGAGATCTCAATATTTTTTCTATTACTCTCTGATCATTTACTTGTTCACCATTTCGTCTTATTTGATAAACAATAGAAATGATTTTTGAAAAGTAATCAGAAATAGTTTCAGAAGTACCTTGTTGTAGTTTTTCAAACTCAGCTCGTAAAACTTGTAGACGAAGTTTCTTTACCTTATCAACACCACCGAATGCTTTTTGAAGCATTTCCCAAGCCTCCTTTGAAGTATTTGCTGGAGCGATGATCTCGAACATTGTATCATCAAGGCCTTGGTAGATTGTGAACAAAGCCTTTTTCTCCTTCTTCCTTCTTTCTTTGAGTTATTTTCTTCCTTCTGCATTCATTGCTCATTCTTCTGCTGGACTTGGTTCAGCAAATCCATCTTCTACAAACTCCCATACATCTTGGGAGCCTAGAAGAACCTTCATTTGGATGCACCATATGTCATAATTTTCTTTTGTCAATCTGGGGATCTGGAGTTGGATGGCACTTGAGGAAGAAGTCATAGCTTAACCTATGCTCTGATACCAAATGTTGATGTTGATAGGAAGAGGGGATAGAGATATCAAACAGAGGAAGAGTAGGACAAGCTTTCTATCTTCTATATTTCTCTCAAGAAAAACACTTTTACAATTTCAGAAACTCTCTTACCCTCATGACCCAACATATGGGGTTTATATAGTCCCCAAAGATACATTATATTAATTATATTCAAGATGAATCATTCTCTTTCAAGAAATCCTTTCAAGAATCAATAACCAATTTGACTTATCCTTCTATAGACTTTTAATCCATTTTTTCTTCTTGATGTAATGATTCTCCCACTTGATGCAATGAACATTTTTATGACACTTGAACAAGTTTAATTCCAACATATCTGAGGGCTGATGAGAGGCAGACAAACTGTGATGCAGAGCACAGCCCCAACTCAGACTTGTTCTTGAGCCCAAGTAATTATTTGGGAAGGGATAGATTCTCTCGTGATTTTGGCTGCTGGAAGCTGTCTGAAGTGACAGTTCGTTGGACTAACAACAACAACAACAACGTCTCTCTCATTGGATTCTCCTTTTCGTGTTGTCAGCGTCCGACACCGATTGATATCTTAACACTTCTCTTCCTTGTTGTTCTTAGCGGTTTGTTTCTACTCAACTGTGCACTCCACAGGGCAAGGATGGCAGTTCTCGACCAGACCTGCAATATTCCTGCCTAATTATGTCTCTTTCCTCTCCCAACTCTTTCCACCATTGATTGCAATGTTAGCGCATCCTTCATTTTGCTTCTTACCTGTGTTTAAGCAAGAAGGAAAAGCTTCTGTTCTGTTTGATCATGGAAATCTTTCCGAGGTAAATGTTCTCTCTGTCAGTGACCAGGGTCCAGGAGATGCCCACCTTCATCCCTGTCTCTTGAACTTCCTCCTGACATCTAAGCGTATGATTAGTACAGTGAGACGTGTCAGCAATGTTTTGCACATGGAAACATGAAGGCCGAGCATGCTAATTAAAGAGAAAGGGTGATTTAAATGACACAACATCTCTTAGTACTCTGATTCATGGTGGAACAAACAATCCATTTAGACCAAACCATACGAGAGACATACACCGTTCAAGAACAGACATGAGAACCATCGTGACTCGGTTGGGCAGGCAGGCAGGCAGCGTTATCGACCTTGAAGCTAAACTTGCTTGTTCCCATTGATGGATAGCCCGAAATGGATCTCGGGGAAGTGTGCCCACTGCAAGTTGACAGAAAGCTGCATGAATCACAATCGTTGAAGATGCAGAACAGTTATGGCTAAGGAACTTGAAGACACCGATGCCTGGTCTCACGATGTGGAAGAGCTCGTTGCATCAAGAGATAAAAGGCTATCCTCTATTTGACAATGTAGGTGAAATTTTGGAGACCAACCATCAAGATTAATCAAGACCTAAATAGCAAGCAAGTCGGTATGCTACGCACTCGAGGAATAGATCCTTCCTTAACTACAATCCTCTGATCAATATGCGTTAGCGATCCGGGCACCGTGTATTCATGTCCTATATTTGCAATAGTTCACCGAATGAATCATTGTAGATTGTGAGATTAGCTCTGCAGCTTCATTCATTCACATATCGCCTTGATGATTCAACCATGTCGTCTTCGGTCAATGCTTACCGGAAATATGGATTCTACTGATTTGTTCGAGGATGGATGAGTATTCAGCGTGCAAAAACAGGAGGAAGAGGAAGCATTGCGGTGATGGTGATGGCTTCCATCTGTTCCAACCTGTTCCATCTGTTCCAACCTACTCACGTGCAAAAAGAGGAGGAATAGGAAGCATTGCGGTGATGGTGATGGCTGAGTGGAGGCAGCGGATCGAGGACGGCTTTAATCCTGGAAACGTAAAGTGGGCAACTATGATGGAGGAGAAGGAAAGATGATGATGGAAGCGGAGGCGATGGTGGAGTAGATCGTGATGGAGGAGGTGGAGGATGAGATCGAACGGGGCGAGACACGAGGCAGATGGGATCAAAGTGATGGCAATGATGAAGATGAAGAGAGGTCGAATAGATGACGAAGTCGAAGTGACCCATCCAATTAAAGCCTTCTTGGTCGGAAAACATACTCTAATCGTTGATTCCTCAAGCCCAAGTGCTCAGCTCGCAGCTTCCATTCTGCACTCTCTCTGATATAATCCTCTCATGTCTGATAAGCAACACTTTGCAGCAAATTTAAAGTGAAAATGGGCTGTAAATTTAAGCTAAGGGTTTATCTTATCATTTTCATATAGAGGAGGACCAATTCGTCTAGCATATATCTTTACTTTCTGCTAATTAAATCTTCATCATTTGTGGCTTAATTCTCAGCAACACTAGTAATGCTTACATTTTTTGCTGCCGCGCTGAAAGCTTCCTTGTGGCTAATGTTGGGATTTTTCGCCTTCAGCCGCCGAATCTCCTCCCTGCGTAAGAAAAGTTCTCGATATCACTGATGATAGCAATACGTAATCCAACTTTATTTAGGTCGAGGAACTTACTTGATGAATCTGTTATAGGCAGAAGGAGCACGTCGCTTCTCGGTCGACGCTTCCAGGAAGATGAAAAGAATCAGACACGAATGGTTGTTTCCAGGAAGAAGAAGAAGAAGAAGAAGAAGAAGAAGAAGAAGAAGAAGAAGAAGAAGAAGAAGAAGAAGAATTGAATTTATGAACTTTTGCGTGTGTATGCATAGAATGTGGTGTCGCAGAAAGGCTTACGATGGATCAGCTGCATTTGTTGTTGAACGAAATCCATCGAGCTCATCACTGATAGCCTGTTGCGGGTGGAAGAAGATCCGGAATCCATGTGAAGGTGTTGAGATCCAAGGTTATGACTCTGCACTTTGTTTTCAGTGAATTAAGAGTAAAAAATAAAAAAGTTCATCATCACCATATACATATGGGAGATGTTATCTTTGTGCTGACATTTGAGATGAAATAATTCTTGGGTGCTACATGATGAGAAGAGAAAACATTGTTCATGTCCAAGGAGCATCACAGATGAATTGTCTAGACTGCAGGTTTTCTTGATGAGAAGAGAAAAACATTGTTCATGTCCATTGTTCATGTCCAAGGAGATCAATCCTTTTTCTCCAAGTGTTTGCATATCTACCCCTATTTCAATTGATGTTGAGCTATAAACAGTTAAATCTTGCAACAAGTTATCATCTCAAGCTTTTGATGAACCGATTGCAGTCGAAACACAATATGTCATCAGTGAATCTTCATTGATCCAACATTTGCCGCACGTCATGAGTTTTTCTAGCACTCCTTCCTTTATCAGCCTTGAAGTGGCCAACTTAAGGGTTTTGGATGAATCGCAGCGTCGAAAAAAAGGCTAAATCACAAAGATCTATAAACATAATAAGCAAAAAAAAAAGTTGCTTTTGCATACACTAAATAATTAACGTATGCAATTCTGTACAGATCTATAAACAAGTAAATAAGAACAAATTGTGGGTGCAAAAGAACACGAAGTACTGTGCAAATCATGAAGAAATCATAAGCCAAAGTAGGGGTGTGTTAACCTGAAGATTCTGAAGTGGGAGTTTTCCAAGCAAGGCTTCAAGATTCACATACAGGATATTAGCACAAAGGCCACATCTTACCGTGACAATGTTGAATGAGTTGTCGTGAGGGACATTAACCTGAAGTAAGAAGAGAAGGAATACATGAGATGAACAATAAGCACACTTTTCTCTTTGGCTTTGGGACAACAAAGAGAGAGAGAGAGAGAGAGAGAGAGAGAGAGAGAGAGAGAGTATCAAGTACTGGATTTGTAGTCACCGAGGAGGTCATTGGTTTGCACTAATTATGTTACATTCGTGCATTACTTTTCTCTGAACAAAATGCACAAGACACGAGATAGCAATCGGTACTCGGTGCTGGTTCTGAAGAACACTCGCTGTAAGAAATGAAGAGAGAAGCAGAAGAAAAGAGAGAACTAGGGTTTCGGATCCAGCTTCTCCTTGGAGTCGTGACAAAGCCAGCCCAAGCAACCATGCTAGTTTTGGGAGCTTTGCAGTGAACTAGGGTTTCAGATAGCTTAGAGATTTAGGATCAAAGAATCTGATGAAGAAGAGTGTCAAGTTTCATGGCTAAAATGATGGGCTCAATTGGTTTCATGCTTACTGCAACAGCTCCCAGGGTGAAGGACATGTAACATGCGCATGCATGGAGTCACCTGCACTATGAGATCTGCAGAAGAGCTCTTCTCAGAGATTAGGGTGTAGAAAGGTTTGGCTGCACCGGAGACCCCACATGTTCATGTCGAATATATTCCTTCTGGCAGGTCTCAAAAAGGACAAGAACAAACTCTTGATCGTTTATACCCTAAAACTTGGGTCCTCAGATCATGATGACCATCCTGAAAGTTTACTGCATCTGGCTGTAATTTAGTCGATAAATCTCCCTTAAAGATGAAGCAAAGTTGATACATACATAGACAAACACTGATATCTCTCATCTCAGTAGAGCTGCTTTGGGTAGGTAATATGATGATGGGTGAGAAGGTAAAGAAAAGCGAAGAGAGCGAGAGGGAGGGAGGCTGTGCAGAATATACCACTAGAACAGTGTTGCAGAAGCTGCAACCGACGTAGCAAACTTGATCGGGCAAGACATGGCCGGACGACATCTCCGACGACAGAGGGAATTGAGAAGTCGGGGATATGTAGGCTAAGGGTGGAAGAGAGATGATGGAAAGAGCGGAAGAGAGAAGAGGATGAGAAGTAGAACAGATAAGAGCGATGGCATCATATTAATTGCAAGATGGAAGTCACGGGTAAAGGAGAATAAAAGGGAGGAGGAGTTGTACGGGAACGTAAGCCCAGCCAAACATTTCTCAGGTTGAATGGGATGTGCCATGGGAATGTGGAAAACAAGGTAGAAGAAGTACAATCAATGTAATGATCGACTGAAATGAGTGAATGGGACTGTGTTCTTCTCTCTCTCTCTCTCTCTCTCTCTCTCTCTCTTAGTTTTAACATTTCAGAAGATTAATCTTGACTTTACTATATTATTTTACCACATTTATTTTCTGAATTATTTTTTGAACGGTGGATGAAGAAGTTGTCACAAATCGTGAGTCCTACTAAAAGATTGGATACATATATTAATACAACAATATCTGAAAATTGAAAAACCCTTAATTATATGCAATAGTTTTTCCGAAGATAATTTTACATTTCTCATTTGATGCTCATATTTCTTTAGTAACCTAAAATTGAAAGCCTCCTTCTCTTTGCGATGCCTATTGTTTTCTTGCTTTTGTCTTGCTATAGATGTCTCAATAAAAGAAAGTCAGAATAGATGAGAAGAAACAAAAAATCAGAATATAAATAGGAAAGAAAAGAAGAAAAGAAAATCAAAGCAAGAAGAAGAGAGAAGAAAAGAAAACAGGGCGAAGATGACAAAACAAAGATGATGACATTTAGGGTATTAGAGCGAAAAGAGGCACCAAACAAGAAAACCAAAGGATCACCCATAATTTTTTTTTTTTATAAAAGATTATATATGACACCAACACCTTCAATAACAAAAATTAAAAGTTCTTTAAGGATTTGTAGAAACTCTTTCTAGGAGTATTATGCTCAAAAAAGAAACAGAACATGCTATAAGATGGAACATGGGATGGGATGAAAAGTAATCCATTTAGAGGAGGAGAATTGGATTCAATGTCTGAGACTTCGTAAGCAGTACACCCTCAGCATGAGAATGCACCCAAGTCGAGGAAACGAAGAAGAAAGGAGATAGAAATCAACAATAACCTTGTATCGTTCACACGAATAGGCTTCAACCCATGAGATGTCGTATCAGATTGGAGGGTTTGGCTCCACAAGCTTGTCGCAATCATTGAGAAAAATAGGTGCAGCAGTTCACTGACCTTGTTCTTTACGCTTCAAATCAATAACCATTTTGCTTCCTTCTCCGGATCAATTAATTGTTGGGTTGACATTGTTCCTATGCATGAAGAACATAATAATTATTCACAGTCAGAAAAAAAAAAAAAAAAATTGAAAAAAAAGAAAAGTTCGCTTAATTAATTTGTTGTAATCTATCACTAGTAAGTAAGTTGCACCTGAATCATCTTAAACCACTTTATGCTACTAAAAATCAGAATAGACAAAATTTATTTGGCGCACCTTGCAGTCTCTGGACGCACTTCAACATAACTCCAGTACGGTATAGTTGGCAGTGAGGAGTGCGAGATTCCAATGCTGGAAAGCTACTTTCTTGTTCTTTAATAAGAAGACTCTACAATGACATGACCTACGTTAGATTGCGGACACAGTTCTTGTCCCTTTCTCAAAGATAGGGCCGAGATGAAGCCAACCTTTTATCTCATCTCCTGGTTTCTTCTCTGCTGCTTCATGCCACTGGGAGATATTACTGCAATTAAAACCAAAATTAAAATTAATAATAATAATTCCTTCCATTCAAACACTCAACCACTACAATGTCTGTCTCATTACCGAGAGAATCGGGTGAGCACAAACTCCAACATGTGTTGCTGTGGATGGGGCAGAGACAAACTGAGGGACAGCAGAATCATCATGCCACTTTGTATCTTCGTTTTTCTAGCCTTACTGGGACTTCAGGTGTTCCCACGAAAGAGAGAGCTCAATGCACCATCTGATTTCGAGGAATCCGATGCCTTGTTTGGCCTCAAGAAGAAAGGGCGATGTGTGTTGCAGCAACCGATGGATGGGTACATTGGGCGTGGAACCATCACTGTCGGAGTAGATATCTGAGTAAAAGGACATGCTACGAACACAGACACAGGAGGGTGACGAAGACAACTAGAGTCATACAATGCAATGTAAATATTATCCCTGAATTCAACCATCAAGATTAATTTTCCAGAGACCACTACGAATAACAAGTGTGCACCAGCTTCCTTTATTCGATGCTTTAACAGAGAAAAACCGATTACAAACATAATCCAAAAGCATGGCAAGAGCTCACTATTTCATGGCCGCGGAAGGATTCGGCGTTCCAGGCTTGGAGTTACTGTCCGAGACCCAGAGCACTGGAGCAGGAAATCAAGTGCCTACCAAAATACTCCCCCCGTTAGTACAATTGAACCAAAATTGCAGCAATTTAAATAAGCATGCCTCATTATTGGAATGATAGCTATTATTACTTCAGCAGGCCAAAGCCCTTAAAACATTACTAACATTAGATATCTTCCTTTTCTTTTTCATGAGCACAAGAATCTAGCTTTACAATGATACGATCAAATCCAAACAGAATTTGCCAAAAGCCTGAATACACTGGCATCTTTGAAACCATATTTAAGGGAATCAAATCAGGAATAACCAAAACTCCATTTGATATGCATCAGGAAAAGTACAAAATGAGCCTTCCCCTGAAATATGTGGGATGAAGGATATTTTTCTCAAACTGGTGGTGAATGATGGCAGCAATATGTGCACTTCGAATTACTTGCAAACCACATGAAGCTTTACAGAATATTGCTGCCCTTCATATCATATATCTTGCTATTGAGGCTTTACCAGTCCCTTTCTCCAAGCATGTTCCTTCAGCTTCCCTGATGATGGACCTGAGTAGGCATGCCAACAAAAGACATGCTTCTTGTGTGGGATATGCCTCGTCTGGTTTCACAATGTCCATTCTCCAGAGCAGCCAACTCAAGGCCAGTAAAATTACGCAAATATAGCTTAGGCATCTGAGCTGCTGGTTTGGACCCTCTGGTAGAAGAGCACATATGCAGCAGATGACTTTATGATGTCCTCAGATATAGGAAGAACATGCTGATCATCAAAATCGTACCAACACCTCTCACCTTCATGCTACAGAAGAAACTCAGTATCAACAAAATTATTAAATTTGCATCTTTAATGTTTAAAACGAAAGTAGATTTTTTTTTAGATGCAATGAGATCTGGGAAGTTCTCACACAAGACTGCAGAAAACCAAATATAATGAAATTGAAAAGTCATAGGTGCTTATCCACACAAGTGATGTGTTTCAACTTTTTTGTTATTTTGACAAAAACAGACAACATATTGTTCAATGTGAAATGCACATTTTCATCTTGTCTCTCATCTAGTTTTCTACATAATATTTCTTGATCAATTGTCGAACAATGTTTCGTTTCAGTAAATGTCATCACAGCATTAAATCAAACACAAGAACTTTAACTGCCAAGAGAATAAACATGTAACTTACATAAATATATGCAGTGTAGTGACCACCTCCCATGTTGCCATAGTGGTTGCTGACGGCATATAATCGATAAACGGATGACCCTCTGGACTTGCAGGCAATATAGCTTGATAAATCCAGGTCACAGATTGGGAAGTCTACAAACATCTCCAGCTTGTTATTAATGAACCTACTATATGAAAATCTCTTTAGATGAATAATGAGAACCTCTGGCAGCCTCCAAAGGTCCAACTTCTTACAAGCTTGCTGATGTTTTTTGCAACTTGGACAATACCTGCAATGAAGTGGTCAAATACCATGGATTTATCTACCAGAATAAAAAGATAAATTCTAGAACTATGATGATGTTCAAAATTTTCAGATATCATGTACCTTAGCAAGTTCCACTCCAAACAACTTAAGATTGACATGCCATCAGTCTTTTTTTTTTCTTCATTAATTCGTGTAACATGTATTTATATCCAATGAGTTGCAAGACACTGATAACCATACCTAATTTTGAACATATAAAATATTCTCTCCCTGACTTTAGAAACTACAGCCTACTTCAACTTAGTTGTGACCGAACAAACTTCAAGGGTTTTTTAGCAGTCATATACTGATATATTAAGCATTTCTTAAGATCTTTGCTCGATGCAGAAGATCTACTGGTAAGTTCTACCTACTTGATATGGAGTGATTTGCAAAAAAAAAAAGATACTGAGAAATATACTGACCACATATCTTCTGGTCCGAGTGGTTCCTCCTTCAGAAATGCTTCAAGACACGAATAGAGGGAGACAGACTCCTGAGGCCGCTTAGCAAAAAGTCCAAACTTATAAACCTCAGTTAAGGTATTCAGAAGGTCTATATCATACTGTCCCATTGTTTTCTCATGCCAACAGACAAGCACATACAGCTTTCGCTGATAACCTGTGAGGGAAATTGAATCATCCATTTCTATCTTTGAAAGCATCGCCTGACAGTTCTCATCCGTGAGATAAAATTGAAATCCATCATGGAAGTATTTTCCTTCTTCTGTCCTTTCAAAATCCAGGAGATGGGAGTCCTCGTCTATCTTAGCAATCTCATTAATAGAATTACTGCTATCTTGCTCAATGTCGAAAGAAGATTCTTTTGGAATGAGAAATGGATTAAGGAGCTTCAAGAACAGGTCAAGGATAGTGGATCCTGTGCTAGCATTTGGTAGCCTAGCGATAAGGGGGACGCCAAATGACTTCCAACGTTTATCTGTCGAGCTATTGAAATATTGCCTGGAAAAGAGGTTTATCACAAAACAGCAATAAAAATTATTATCCTAAAGTAAGTCTATAATAGTTAGAGAGAATGAATGGCAATACAACAACCAAGAAGGCAGAATTCAACATGACCACACATTTAACTGGACACAGCTTAAAGAACTACACAGAGAATAAAGCATGACGAAGACCTAAAGTGCCATACAGTATCAGATACACCAAAACATGTGTATTGACTGTGCAATTTGAAGGGATGCATGATTGTTGGCATATAAACCATTTCCCATGCTCCTTGCAGCATAAAATTGACATTAGTCAAATTACCTGTGCTGTCTTAAGATTGTTGTTACAACAAAAGAACTGATGTAGTACAACCAGCACTACTTGCCTCATAACAGCCTTACTGGCCATTCTAGCTCAGTAATCCAGTGAAGTGATAACTTATGTGTCAATTAAATATCTCATAAGCTAAGCCCAATCAAAAAAAAAAAAATCTCATAATCAGCAATGAATTTGAAGTTTAAGCAACAACTAGATCCAAACAATAAATCCAATGTTTTGGACATGTTCCATAGGCATCAGATTATTAAAAGACCTGGGACTTCACCAATATGAAGAATTTAGACTGATATTCAACTTCAGGGTTACGGAAATTTAAGTAATGAAAGTGGCTTTTCACCATCATTAAAAATTGTGATACGTCAATCTTACTCATCCATGCTTTGATGCATAAACACAATCAGTGGAAGATCTTCAGGATCTTTTGAAAGCCTGTATGCTGCAAGCTGATCTCCATCTCTAATCAAGGAAAGTGAATCAGAAGGGTCCTCAAGGAATCGAATAACTTGATTGCAGAAAACCTGCAAAATGTTTCTATTGGCAGATAAGTCAAACAGAAATATCAGATAACTCTTAGCCAAGGCATCATTTCTGTTGCCAAAGCAGTAGAGTCAGTAAAATGTTAAATAACATACCTCAGCAACTAACAAGCTCTCATCATGCTTCAGTGAACAAGCAATGCTTAAAGCTTGAACTAAATCCTTGCAGTTACCGGATTTTGGCACGTTTACAGTATATGAAGATGGCCTGCTGAGACCATCAGTACTGAAGACGGTAACAGTCATTGTCCGCACTGTTGTAGACGGAAGGGGCAAAGATAAATACATGAATGGGTCAAATGTAACTGATGATTTATTGCAAACTGGACATACCAAAGTTGATCTGTACTGACCCTGTAAAACATCAACCATTCCAAATGTAATAAAAGTAACTGAAAGAAAGCATAATGATGATGCAAGACAGTCCAAATGCCTTACATGAACATATAGTGATCTAAATCATGCAACCTAATTATGCTTAAGTTTCACAAAACATTTTCATAGTTCATACAGAAAAATAAACAGGCAGCAAAATTCAACTTATTTAAATGTTCTCCTCCTTAGTTTATAACATCAACCATTCTCCTACATTTCTTCCATGAAGCTTACATACCTCCTTCCTGGACACAAACCTTCCTCACATTTATTCCTAAATTAAAAACCCTCCCTATGTAAATAACTTCCGCCCTATATCACTCCCAAATGTCAATTATAGAATCCTAGCCAAGGTCTTAACAAACAGATTGAAACTTCTCCTTCAGAAATTAATTAGTCCTGAGCAGTCTTTCCTCCGTGGTAAAAATATTCATGATAATATTTTGATTGCTCAAGAAGCTGCTCACACTATGCATTCCTCTGAAGGCAAGAACCCTCTTATTCTTGTTAAATTAGATCTTGAAAAAACTTTCGACAGATTATCTTGGACTGCTATTATCAATGTCCTTTCTTCCATGAATTTCCCTTCTTTATTTATCAAATGGATAACAGCTTGTATTTCTTCACCCACATTCTCGTCTTATAAATGGTGAAATTTCTGAGACTTTTATCAGTCATTGTGGGGTCAGACAAGGTGATCCATTGTCACCTTATATATACATTTTAGTTGCTCAGATTCTAACTCAGCTGTTAAATCAAGCAACTAGAAACCGAAGTCTTACTCCCCTTAGTTTCAATTATGATTGTAAAATAATTCATATTATGTTTGTTGGTGACATTTTACTCTGTTTTAGGGCTAATCCTAAGTCTTGCACTACTATTAAACGAGTCATCAAAATTTATGAGGAAATTACCAATCAAAAAATCAGTCATTCTAAATCTGCGATTTATTTTCCTAAATCTACTCCAAGATCCACTTAAAACCAGATCTGTTCTAACCTTGGATTTAAAGAAGGTTCATTTCCTTTTAAGCATATAGGTGCAACTATTGCTCCTAGAAGAATTCCTCAATCAACTCATGTGGAAACTCTTAATAAAATCAAAGCTAAACTTGCAATTTGGAAATGTAATCATCTTTCACAAGCTGGCAGATTGGTCTTAGTTAAATCTGTTTCGACTTCTATTCCTTTACACACTCTCAGTGTTACTTGGCTGCAAGATAGTTTCCTCCATAAGATTCAAACACTAATAAATAATCTTCTTTGGCAAAATAATCCTCAAACCAAAGGCCTCCATCTTATTAATTGGAACACTGTCACCTCACATAAAGACCAAGGTGGTCTTAACATTCAGGACATCACTTTTTTCAGAATTACTTTACAAGCTACCAGAATCCAGTGATATCTTAATGACGATGGTAGCTTATGGAGTACTATTCTTTACACTAAATATGGTAATGTACACCTTTGGAACATTCCTAAATATCATCAATCCAGTTGGAGTTTGAAACAGTTCACCCGAGCCATGAATGACCTTAAAGAATTTTTTTTATACAAATAGGTAATGAACATTCTACATGTTTTCTTACATGTCCTTGGCATTTTAATATACCTTTGAATTGTATTCCTACTTAACTCAATATTATACTAAGATTAATGTGCTAATCCAATCTAATAGCTGGAATACCCAGTTGCTATTGGATATGTGCACACCTAATTTAATTTCTGTCATTAAGGCTATAGAGATTGCTCAGTTCCCTTGTGAGGATAAATGAATTCGAAAGGATCATCAATTAGGGAAAGCAACAGCAACAAGTGCATATCATTTCTTGCACCCCAAACCTGAATCATACTGGTATGGTTGGCTCAGTCTTTGGCAGCTCCCAGTTATTACTAGAGTTCATACTTTTTGCTGGAAACTATTGCATCAACGTTTACGTGTTACTTACTGTTTTCTTCATTTGCATTTTATTGTTCAATATTTGTTCGTTCCCTTTGCCTTTCTCACCCAAAAACCATTGATCATCTATTTTTTCAATGCCATTTTTCCACCAGAATTTGGAATTTTTGGGAAACAAACCTCAAACTCTCATTCCAATATAAACCTACCTGGAACATTGGTGAATGATTAAAGGAAGGCACTATTCTAGGAATGGGAAAGCTGCAATAGCAAACCAGCCTTGGTTCATTTGGAATTTGTGGAATGATGCACACTTTAACAGGAAAAAGACTTACATTATGTGAGCCAGGGCTCAAGCTTTGGCTCATTCTATCTATTATGCTAGAAGCACTTTATCTGAAGGGAAGAGACTGACTAACTCTATAAGTCTCAAATGGCAAAAACCAAATGCAGGTTGGCAGAAGCTCAACACTAACGGTGCGTCCCTTTTGCAGGATGGGGGCATGGGGTTCATCATCAGAAATCATCTTGGAGACTGCCAGGCAGAAGGACAACAATATATTCAAGGCAAATCTGATGACCATGCAATTAAAATAGGTCTTAAGGTAGCAATTTCCAGAAAAATTACTCATCTAACACTTGAAAGTGACTCTTCTTCCATTGTCGATCTGCTGAACAAAGATAAAACTGTTCCTTAGGTTATTACTCACACCATCAATGATATTAAATAACTGCTGCATCAGCTAACACTCATACACCATTAGCCACTGTTTTTGGGAATGCAAACAAGCAGCAGAATGGGCCGCTAAATGTGCTAGAGTTAATAAAATCCGTTGTCTATGGACTGATTCATTGTCTCTTCCACTGGAGCTCTCCTCCATTCTGTATAAAGACCTTCATGGGTCTTATTGTAGAACTATGACAAGTTCATAAATTTTCGTTTTATTGCCAAAGAAAAGCTATTGGTTGTATGGTAGAATTGAGGAGAAAAGATATTCAGTTTTTCAGAATCATCAAGCATGATATGTAAAGAATTTTAAATCACCAAAATAATGGATACTAACATGACAAAGGTCCACTATAATGGAGTCATTACGAGCAAAATGATTACTCCAGTACTCATCTGCTACTTCTTCATCCGGACGTCCAGATGCATCCTTAATTTCAAAATAAGGTTTGTTTTTTATACGGTTCAGATCTTCGTGAAGCCCATCTAACAGAAAGGCTAGAAGTTCCTGCAGAGAAACCATGGATGTCAACAAATGAATTATCCCTTTCCAATCAGTTCCAATTTTTGGAATAAAAGTTAGAGACTAATTCTAGCACACACATAACAGATGAAAAACATTACTCACTTGACAATCATGTTGGCTAAATCCATAGAATTGTGGGGCAAAAGAAGCAAGCTTTGCTTTGAAAACATGTGGAGCAATCGGTGTGTTTTCTGGAGCCCACAGCTTCCTCAGCAGTTGTCCAAATGCTGAAGCAAGCTCACCCTGGAAAATGAGAGGCAATACTTGTGACTCTCAAACAAATGCTCTTTTAATGCTGAAAATGTGAAAGAAAATAGAAAAATATTTTAAAATAGAAATAGAAAAATGTGAGGATTTTTCAGTTTCTTGTTCATACATAAAATACGAGTGAAAAACAATAGGTACATAATTTTTATTCAAAATCAACACCTTTTTGAGGAAATATAATTGGATGGTCAGAAGTTCCAGTACAGAATTAGTATTAGATTTTCTTATCTAATGCATCCTTGTATGTGTATAACCTCATATGGATGCCCTGAACAAGTGTATGAGGCCTCAAAATGAAGTATTATTATATATGTGAAATCTGTTGCACATATGTGATCTGCATAAGTATGATATGATCACATATGTAGTTAACTACTCTGTATTTTCTTCTTATAAGTATTACTTCAAGCAAAACAAGTTTCGTGATTCTATTATCTATGGTACATTACTATGATACATTTCATAGACCTTCCTTCATTTCTTATTAGCAATCATATATGATATGTTGCCCTGCATATGCACCATGTGATATCTTCACCCACATATTATACAATCACTTCCAAGACATTTACCCTTCTCCCTTTTCTTGAAGAACCAAACAGGAGAAAAGAATATCCATCCCTATCAAACTTTTATTTCTTTTCATTTACTTGTGAACCAAAACAGTCCTAACTGGTTTTTGGACTATATACATAATATCCTACTTGCACCAAGGCCAACAACTTCATAAGAAAGGATATTTTTTTCACAAGCTCATGAAGATACTAAAATATTAAAAGAAAATAGCCATCAGAGTGTCAACCTACATGCAGCCCTAGTGGGTTGTGATGATTTATTTCTTTACTGTAGTCTCCAAGGAAATAGCGAACAAGCTTTGGTGTGTGAGCTAAGCACTGGATAGCACTGTTCATAAAGCATGTATTCCCAAGATTGTCCAATCCTGTCAGACCTGTAGAATTTGATCTGATGGAGCTTCCACTTAACTGAACATCAAAGTCCATACTTTCTAGGCTTCCATTGCTCATAAATAAAACACCATGAGAAGATCCTATCATCTTTGAATTTTGAACAGTTGGCCTATCCTTTTTGCTTTCATGATTATGAGCCACAGATCCCGATGAGGCATATATTTGAATCTCTAGAAGAATCTGCAACAGAGCAAGAGGAAAGATATTAAGAAATATTTTCGTGTGCATAATTTTGACATTTTGTGCATATTATATAAGATTGCTTACCACATGCTATTAGATATTTATTTATACTGTGATATACAAAAAATACCATCTACTTGTTGTGGTAACCATTAATTATATATCATGTCAAATCATCAGGAGAAAAGCACCTTAGTTTAAGCCTTAAAGGTACACCCCATGTACACATGACAAAAGTGTAATTGACTAAAAGCTAATAACTCCAGAGAACATGCATTTTTCATCTGTCATTATAACACATAATCGAAACATTTCATGAATAAATAAGCACATTTTTGTCCACCTTGAATCACGTTTATAATTTTGGCATAACTACTTTTCACAAATGATGACACCCTATTAGTCCACATATTTGTCAAGCAATGAAGTGATTTTTTTTTTGTTGTTGTATAAAGAGCAGATTGACCAGTATGGTAGTAATAGCTAAGAACAAGTAGATTTACCAGTTAAGACATTTTTCATTGAGTGACTTCACATATTACATTACAGTTCTACTAAGAAGTCTTAACTACTTTTGGCATAACTACTTTTCACAAATGATGACACCCTAATCCCTATTACTCCACATATTTGTATAACACTGAAGTGATTTTTTTTTGTTGCACAAAGAGCAGATTGACCAATATGGTAGTAATAGATAAGAATAAGTAGATTCATTTTTAACTGAGTGACTTCACATATTACATTACAGTTCTACTAAGAAGTCGATTTGGGCATCAACAATTTATCATCCCCAAAAATTTGCTGTTATAGACACAAAAAAAGTTGTTTCCTTTTAATTTGCACTACACACAAATTTAGAGGTTGCCCAGAAATGAAGTTGTGTCTGGCCTTTGACATGTTTGAAGCAAATGGAGAACTACTTAGAGCAGTTTCTTGACTTCTTGTTTTAGGCAAAAAAGATGAGCATTAAATAGTAAGTTAAGAAGTTAACACAAACTAGTATATAACCAACAGGATTTCTATGTAAAAGTATGTTACAAGTGCATAAAAAATACAGTTTGTCGAGAAACTCTCCATTTTTAAAACTGAAGCAGAAAAACATGTCCTACTTACCTCATTTTCTAATTGGTGTCGTCCATCCTGAAGCATCCCATTCCACCCATTCATTATGATAAAATTTATTTGTCCAGAAAAATCCCAAATATAGACCTAGTCCAGACAGAAGTTGAAGTGAACAAGGCAACTATACGCGATTACAAGATTTTCTACTGGCAGAGTGCTATCAGTAACTTACCACTTCAGAATCAACAGGGAACAGCTTGCACGCCGTGTTGTAATTCTCATTATTGTTGTCCTGAATGACAAATATGTATTAGAGCTTGCACAAATTAGATCAGTTACCTATACAATAAAAAACCAGCAATAAGTATCTTTCCAACTATAGAGACCAAACTAGATGTAATCATCCTGGAATAAAGCTAAGACCTCAATTAGTACAAGGGCCATTATGCTTTAATTATTTTCACCAAGTACATTTCCTTTCTCTCTGTCGGTATCTCTAGTTTTAAAGGTCTTCCTTGGAACATATAAAAAGCAACATATCTAAATCAATTGCTCAAAATCTTTTAGGTCTAACTAACCCACTTGAATAGTTTAGTCATAGCATCCCTTCTTCCAATTTGAGGACTAATAATCAACAGATTAGCTGATGAATCAACATTGGTAAAGTAATGTATTCAAGCAAACTAGAATTCTTTTATAACAAGAAAAGGATGGAAACAGTAATGCATAAAGAGGTCAATAGAGCATAAAAATGTCACTGAAAGGCATGGAAAAAAATACAGATTATCGATTAGCAACTTTTTTAAACTTCATTTTAGTGTTTAGCACTAGTAACATTACTCCGGCCTTGGACAAGCAACGCATGTTGCTTTTAGGTCTAGCGATACAATGAAGGATATTGCTTGTTGATAATGACGATGATGAGTGTATAAGACATGTAGTAAAACGTTAAAAACAAATGTCTCTCGTTCGCATGTCTTGATACTTTCGTTTTTGACAAAATAAGACCTCACATTTCTGCCTCTCTAGTCTTTCACCTCAGTGATCTTATTTTGTGAAACAAATGGTGATAGGTGCAGAGAGCTGCAATATTTTATCTGATAAGCATCACACAGGACCAGACATTTTGCAGTTGTGTTACCTAGATATATTGGGCAACATTTCTTGCCAAAAATGGAAATCTAACAAAGACCATTTTTATCAGAAACAGAGTTCTCTCAGCGTAAAACTAGTTTCATCTACAAACAATTGAAATGTTGCCATACACAAACATGCCAGGATGGTCAAGACAAAATGGGGATATCAAGACAGACCTTCGTGCAGATCTTTACAGTCAAAACATTTGTTCCCTGGACAGCAGAAATCCTGAGCATCACAGGATAGACATCATCTGCAGCATCTTCTGACAAGGACGAGGTTCCACTGTTCTCCATTTTCGAGCTGGGTTCATTGTGCCTAGAGAGGAAACACGGGGGATGGAGAGTAAGAAGCAAAGCCCGAAACAACATAATACGCCTAGATCAACTTTATCTAATCTACCCCAACAACTCGTAGCCCTTTTTGTTCCGCCTTTAACAGCGTAAAGAAACGATAACGACACATCAACGATCGTTGAGGAGGAAGGAAATTAGGGAAATCAAATGAAGCAGCACCGCATTCGATCGAGCATCAAGAAAAGACACAGGATACCCTGCTTCCGTTCAAACCGAGCCTTGCAATCTCACCATCGGATGGCCAACGACCACATATCGCCCCGGATCAAAGCGTAGCAGCGGCCGGAACCCCCCTCGCCCTCCGCAACACCCCGGTTCAACTCGCCGTCGTCGCGACGCTGAAGATCGAAGACGAGATCGGATCCAACGGAGGCGGCCGAGGAAGACGCGGCGGGCGCCGCTGCGTACGGGGTCCCCTCCGCCCCGTCCGCCGATTCCCGATCGGACGCTCGCGCCGCCCTCCACCATCTGACGAGAAGCAAATCGAGAGTGAGCGATCGAAGCCACGGAAGGGGAAGGGAGGAAGGTACCCACGGAGGGGGGGGGACTCACCGGTAAGGGACGAGGTAGACCGTGCCGTCCATTGGCTACCAGGGGCAGAAGGAAGAGGTTTAGGGCGACGAAGAAGAGGCGAAGGGGGATCGAAGTTGAAAGATGAGGATGAGATATGGAGTCAAAGAGATGACACGAAGAGTGGATTGCGAGCTTTGGAAGGGTACGGCGCCGGCGGTGCCGACCGAGCGATGTAGTGGAGAGAATGAAACAAAGAAACGGAAATAATTGCGATAAAAGTTGGCTGCCACCATTTGATTAGTCGATTTCACTGAACATGTGATAATAATTTTTAGTTGTGAAAATTTTATTTATTTATTTATCTATTTATTTCTTGCGCGATTTTCATGTAAAAAATCTTTTTTTTTTATTTTTTATTTTTAATCCGCCAATCGAGCGTCGTAAAGGGAAAAGAAAGAAGAGGGGACGAAAGCAATATAAAGCAACGAAGGATATTAAAAGAAAACGATACTAAATGAAAAAAAATAATAAAAATAAAAAATGAAGTTAGTTATTTTTTAAAGAAAAATCATTTTTTTTATTTTTTATTTATAAAAAGATGGGAGAGTAAAAGAGGAGTGAATGGTTGGTTTCCGTTAACTGCTTGCTGCCAACCTTGAGCTGCTGCTGCATTGTGTGTGTGTGGGGAAAGCTTCGCTTTTCGTAGCTTGGAAATGATTTGATATCATAAACAAGGATGGATATTGATCTTCGTCCTGATGTAATTTTCTTTCTCTTACTTAAACTTGTTTAGAATAACAAATGAACCCCCAAAACCAGGCATTGAAATGCATGCAATATACCAAAGATGAATGTGTAAGATTACTTGGATAGAAAATAAATTGGAAAAATATATCGCTATATACGCCATTCAATAATGGGAAATGACAAATATGAATTCGGATTGTTATATTATGTCGGATATCTAATGCACATATATTTCGATTAGTAGTATAACCAAAAAAAAGGGGGGGTGGGAGGGGAAACAAATGATCCCAAACATGAAATGTAATGTATGAATCGACAAACTTGCTTCAAGATCCAAAACCATGAGATTCGAACCCATGATGTCTGACCAGGTCAAATCTTAGAACAGCCCAAGCACACCAATGTTTTTGTATTCAATATACGAGAATCCAATCTGGTTCGGTGAACCCAATGCTGAAATCAAAGTTGAAGCATGTCAACTGCTTGTCCTCCTCTCCAAGGATCTTCATGATCAGTGTGTATGAACCCTGTGATGTGGAAGAAGATAAAAAGAAGGAAACATGTTGTGTTGGTTGATCCTTCTGAATCCATTTGTCACAAAACAAGTAACAGCGACAAAGATTCAAGATCAGAAATAGGTAGGTAGGTTGACTTACTGGTGGAGTGAATGATGGGAGCGTCTGTTGATGGGATAGCCGGAAGTCACCGGTGGAAACTGGGCAAGACGTCTCTTTGCAGAGGTCAAGCGTCTCCTGGTGGATGTGCATGCCAAAATACTTGACATCGATCACCAGTTTCCCTTTGTTTATGTCACCCCCTGCATCACAATCTCAAAGCCTCGATCATGCCACTGCTGCATTAGAGAGGAGCCTTTATCTCATAGATCATGTCTTTTTGTATCTCATCACCACGAGAACAGCACAGGAGAACGAGTAAAAACCAGTGTCGAGCTTACCAGTGATTGCTGATATCTTGAAGGTAGCAGGTTGGCCTCGCGCAATCGGGTTGGGATTTATCTCGACCCCCTTGACCGTCACCTGGTAGCTGGCTTTCTTGTCTGTAAAATTATTTGAGAGATCACAATCTATCTCAATTTAAGAGGAATTCCTGAAATATGTCATCCGATCACACGGAACCAAACAGATTCGTGAGCGTAGATGAGGAAATCTTTCTTCTTCTTCTCCCAAAAGAAAGAAAGGAGTAATCGATTTGGAAACAGTTTAAATGGTAAGAAAGAAAGTGAGGCGAAGGCGATCACCGCAATACTCGATCTGGTTGGTGTGGACGGGACAGGCAAGGAGAAGGCACGTAGCCGCCGTTACGACGCAGAAGAGAAGGAAGAACGACATGATGTTCGCGGTGCAGTTGTGTTCGAGAACGTAAGAGATATGAAGGTGACGACGAGAAGAGTAGTGTTCTTGTGGGGAACGAGGTCGTGATGGAATGGAATCCTTCTTTAGCTTTGCTTGTAATAGGCAAAAAGGTTTGCTACTGCCAACGTAGCCTCACAACAAAAGAAATCCCAGCCAAAGATTTGCTGTCCCTTCTCCACCTCCTCAGATCTCTGTCGTGGTAGATTGAGCTTTGCGTTTATGAATGGGAGTACACAAAGAAAGATATTAGTACGATGGTGGGTCTTCTTCCAGATTTTATTGCCATGGGAAGAGGGCATACTACTTTGTGGGATAAGAGGCTCTCGTGGCGATCCCACATAAGCCTTCGGAGTCCAAGACATCACGGCTCATCCTGATGTAGCCGTCTTCTCCCCAACCTGCACCCCATGAATTCTTCACGATCCAGAACATGTCCTTATCCGTGGTTCCATATCCGACCGCCAACACGCCATGGTTGAGACTCGACCCACAGGGGCCGTCGAAGATGCCATGCGAGTAGAACTGGAAGCCGAATCCGCCGGCGTCTATTGCCACCGACACCGGCTGCTTCGCCACGGCCTCCAACAGGCTGTGCTCGCTCCTGGCGGTCACGGCTTTGTAGCCGGAAATGGTGGAGACATGGTCGTGGAGTTGGTTGCCTCTGCACTCTTCCTGGAAGCCTTTGTAAGGGTACTTGGACTCGGAAGTCAACCCATGGTTGCTTCGGACGAACTCGAAGGCATTTTGCATGAACCCTCCACTGCAACCATGGTTTTTCCCGTTGATGTCACAGTCCACCAGCTCTTGCTCCGACAGCGGAATCAGTTTGCCGGTCTTGACGTAGGTGATTCCCTCGATCGCTGCCACCGCGGAGAAGGCCCAACAAGACCCTGCTCGCATCAAGAACACCATAAACACGAACATCGACGAGTTCTACAGACGAGTTGTTGCATATCCTGATGCTTACCGCATTGACCTTGGTTCCTAACACCGGTGACGGCTCCCTTTTTCCTCCAATCCAGGTGCTCGGGGACGTGACTTTTCATGCTATGCGAACTGTTCGACGGTATGTCCACCGTTTCCACCTGAGACGACAGGTAGCCGGAGTTGATTGCGGCAAAATCCACAGCATGACTTGTATGCCGGTGATACAGTCGATCACCTTTACAGGAGGAGGAGGAGTCTGTGGGTCGTCGGTCAAGCACATATGCTTGGCTCTGAATTCCTCGTTCGTCATGTCCGCGAACCTGTTGTCAGTGAGCTTGTAGCCATGGTCCTCGGCGTTGAACTTGCTGATCTTTAGGAAGTTGGATTGGTAGATCTTGAAGCGCTGCTCCTTCTCCTTCTTGTCCTTGTAGGTGAGGCCATGTCGAGCGATCCAACCCTCGTACCGATCTCTCACCGCGTCCCGGGAGACGGTGGAAGGTGGGCAGAGCGCGAAGAAGAGCGACAAGGCCAAGAAGCTGTTGAGGAGCTTGCCGTCGCCCATGGCTGGCTCTGCGTTCACGTAATGCTCTTGCGTCGATCTGATGATAAAGCAAGCATTCCTGGGGAAGCACAAAGTTCTCGTGGTCTGGGAGGTGATTCCGCTCGCAGTTCATGCATCCGCATAGCGATAGAGCGTCGTGCGTCTCTCCCTCACCCAACCGCAACGGATTGGCACATTCATTGCACGACAAAGAAAGAGGTGATCTCTCTCTCCTCAGCACTCATACAAGTAATTGCTGCTGCAATTACTGCAGCATTGTGATGGTGGCATCTCTCCGCATTGGAAGGCGATCCTTATATTATCTCTTTGTTCTTACGGTAACACATCAAATTAGACTTTTTATCTCGGAAGAAGTAAGTCAAGACTTTGATTGATGATTGGTATAATAACAAAATTCATGAGTCATATCTAGTCCGAGATGTATTGATTTAATCTCACAACTTAAACAAGTCATATATCCCTAATTAGATACAATGATAGAAGAAGTCAATACAATGACTTGGGTTAGGCTGATGATAAGGTTAGATGTAATCACCTCTAATTTTATGGTTTTCACTAAAATTATTATTATTATTATTATTATTATTATGTACCTCTTACTTAATCAGTATACATTTATTAAAAAATTTATTTCAACTGTTAATACATATTTTCTACATTTGACATCTAAAGCACAACTTCATTAATCAAAAAATAAAAACTTACATTATTAGAAATCCTCTCACATCTCTTTTCATTTCAATCTATTTGCAGGTAGATTCTCTTTTTTTTTCCTTTAAATAAATGAAATATATTATCAATGTTTAAAAAATAATAATATCTCATAAAATTTTGATTTTCGACGTAAAAGAAAAAGAAAAAAGAAATAAATTGTGATGCATGCTTTAGATTCAATTAGTTGTTTGAATTTCATATCATGATATGAAAAATTATACAATGGTTTGCATGAATTTAGATTAATAATTAACACTAAATTAATTGTTTGAATCATATGACATAAAATTTGTAAACCCTATTTAGTAATTTTTCAGAATGATCATAATGTGGATCATTGATTAGGGTCGATAATTATTTTGAATCATGACATTAAAAAAAAAAAAAAATGGCCCCACCTTCAATTGCCTAATTGACATGAGAGTGATTTGGAGGGTGAGGTGACGTCCAGAGAAGTTTACCATTTGCCCACAGAGAGGATGAAGGTATGGGAGCCTCCAAACCAAATCTTAAATCCATGCACGTTATCCCACTTCGCAAAGTCCATCAACAGACCTTATAAATAGATTTGAGTACGATAAAGATATAATTAAGATGATAAGAAGAGATGGGATGGGCAGCTTTATATATATATATATATATATATATATATATATATAGTTCATGCTTCAGCCCGTTGTTTCTTGGTCCTAAAGCGAGTCAGTCCTATTCTGTGTGCAGTGCACCCCCTGGATACCGTCCAACTCCTACCTGATCTTATCCTTGCATCTTCACCTGTGCGTCCGTGGCTCGCTGCGATATATAGTCTGCTTGCGCCACCGGCCACAAAGTATTGGAGAAGCGATAGAGAGAGAGAGAGAGAGAGAGAGAGAGAGAGGGAGAGAGAGAGAGCCATGTCGAGCCTTGTCGACATCTGGACGTTCGAGTTTGCGAAGCTGAGGGAGAAGAAGGCTGGAGGCGGTGCTACGACAGCAGACCCTCGTCGTCAGTGGCTAAGACGAGAGGAGCAGGAGGATGTTGCCGGAGACAAGGGAGCGATGAAGAGCGTGGCCTTCTCGGAAGCCACCATTTGGATGCTCATGAACCGGTTCGCACCCTGCTGAGCATGCGCAGGCTCTTCAACCGTGTGTAATAGCAGCGTGGATTTAGGATCGTAGTTAGGGGTATATGTCATTGCAGACGGCAAGATATGGATTTGGAATGCTAATAAATTAGAGAGCTAATTGGAATCTGGAGTTTGTGCAGTATAAGATCGTTAGATGGGCATATTGCTGTGTCGATTCTTTGAGGTTGCACAGAAGAGTGTTGATGTTGATAGGAAGAGGGGATAGAGATATCATGAGCTTTCAATCTTCTATATTTCTCTCAAGAAAAACTCTTTACAATTTCAGAAACTCTATTACTCTCATGACCCAACATATGGGGTTTATATAGTCCCCAAAGATATATTATATTAATTGTATTCAAGATGAATCATTCTCTTTCAAGAAACCCTTTCAAGAACCGATAACCAATTTGGCTTATCCTTCTATAGATTTTTAATCCATTCTTTCTTCTTAATGTAATGATTCTCCCACTTGATGCAATGAACCTTTTTATGACACTTGAATAAGTTTAATTCTAACATTCTCCCCCCTTAAACTTGTTTCATCTAGCATGCCAAGTTTTTCTTCGAAGTTATTGAATATATACCTCTTCTTCAAGAACTCTATTAAGAAATACTGATTTGACATCCATTTGTAAAATCTTCCATTTCATTTGAGCTGCTAGAGAGATAAGTAATCTTACTGTCTCCAATCGAGCAACTGGCGTAAATACTTCTTCATAATCAATCCCATATTGTTGTTTATATCCCTTCGCAACCAATCTGGCCTTGTATTTCTCCACCTCTCCTTTTGCATTTCTTTTTGTTTTGAAGATCCACCTAACACCGATAGCTTGGTGGTCTTCTGGAAGTGTAGTAAGCTCCCATGTATTATTTTTGTTAATTGCATGAATCTCTTCAGTCATAGCTTGTCGCCATTTTTCATCTCTATAAGCTTCTTCGAAGGTTAATGGATCATATCCTGCAAAAAGACAAAATAAAGAAAGTTCATCATTGTTAGTATCAATCCTTCGAGTCACATCATATAGGTCATGAATAGGTCTTGTCCTTCTTATAATTGGACTTCTTGAATCATGTGACCTAGCTGATCTAGGTGATGATTCTGGCAAAGCAACTTCGGTGCTTGCTTGTATTATATCATCTTCTTCTGAAACTACAGCTTTCTTATGCTGCTCATCATTTTTCCAGTTCCAAATCTGTTGTTCATCAAACTCAACATCTCTTGATATCACAACTTTATTTGTGATAGGATTGTAGAGTTTGTAACCACTGGAATTCTCCGGATAACCTAGCAAAATGCATTTTTGACTTTTATCCTCCAATTTTGTTCTCTTCTCTTCTGGTATCTTGGCAAATGCAACACTTCAAAAAATCCTCAAATGATCAACTCTTGGTTTTTGTAAGCTCCATGCTTCTTCTGGTGTAACATTACCAATTCGCTTTGTCGGAAACCTGTTAAGCAAATAAACTGCACAAGCAACAGCATCACCCCAAAATTCTTTCGGAATTTTTCTTTCCTTTAACAAACATCGGACCATATTAAGGATAGTCCTATTTTTTCTTTCCGAGACACCATTTTGTTGAGGTATGTATGGCATGGTGAATTGATGTAGAATTCCATTATTTCTACAAAAACTTTCAAATTCATTTGATATATATTCACTACCTCTATCTGTTCTTAAACATTTAATCTTACAACAACTTTGTCTTTCAACCAAATCCTTAAATTCTTTGAATTTGCTTAAAACTTCTTTCTTTTCTTTTAACATGTAAACCCAAGTTTTGCCACTATGATCATCAGTAAATGTAAGAAAATACCTGCTTCCTCCAAGTGATACTAGATTGATAGGGCCACAAACATCTGAGTGTACCAGATCAAGTCGATTCTATGCTCTTTTTGTCCTTCTCACTTTGAAAGGCTTTCTTTCTTGCTTACCCATGACACATACTTCACACAATTTTGTTGGGCGATCAATTTTTGGCATTCCTGTCACCATATTATACTTCTCTAGAAGTTTCAAAGCCTCAAAATTTAAGTGAGCATATCTAAGATGCCAAAGTGTAGAGATATCCTCAATATCAGCTTTAAAACAATTTGATTGATAAAAAATACTTAAATGCAGAGGAAACATTCTATTCTGTGCCATTTTCACATGTGATATCATTGTTTTATTCTTATCATGAATTGAGAGAGCCATATCTTTCATCTCAATTTCATAACCTTTTTCAAGTAATTGTCCCAAGCTTCGAATATTATTTTTCATATCAGGAACATAATAAACATCTGAAATGCATAATTCCTTGCCATTATTAAGTTCAAGGAGAATTTTACCTTTGCCTCTTACTGGTCTTTGAGACAAATCACCAAATGTAATATTCCCGGAATAACTTGTATCCATTTCTGAAAATAGCTCTTTGATGCCACACATGTGATTTGAGGCTCCTGTATCTAGATACCATGTCATAGACTGATCATTTTTCAAATTTTCATAACTCATTAGTAAAACTTGATTTTCCTTCTTTTCTTCCTCAACAAAATTTGCCTTATCACCTTGATTGTTAGGATTATAATAACATTCATAAGAGTAATGTCCATACCTTTTGCAAACATAGCATTGTATTTCAGACCTTTTAGAGTTTCTGCCACGTCCACGGCCTTGGCCACGTCCTCGACCATAACCTTGGCCTCTTTGGCTATAATTTTCTCTAACATCTTCACTGTTTGGAGATTCTTGATTGGTATGATTTCTGCCTCCTCTTCCTCTTTGTCCTCGTCCTCTTCCTCTTTGAGAATTTGATTCTCTTTTATTTTCAAGAGCAAACTTAGCTTGTAGTGCTTGCTCCATAGTTTTCTCTTCTTCTCTTTTTGTAATCCTTTGTTCATGAACTTGAAGGGAACCCATAAGTTCTTCTAAAGACATTTTTTCCAAATCTTTAGATTCTTCGATCGCAACAACAATAAAATCAAATTTCGGATCTAGAGATCTTAATATTTTTTCTATTACTCTCTGATCATTTACTTGTTCACCATTTCGTCTCATTTGATGAATAATAGAAATGATTTTTGAGAAGTAATCAGAAATGGTTTCAGAAGTACCTTGTTGTAATTTCTCAAACTTGGCTCGTAAAACTTGTAGACGAAGTTTCTTTACCTTATCAACACCACCGAATGCTCTTTGAAGCATTTTCCAAGCCTCCTTTGAAGTATTTGCTGGAGCGATGATCTTGAACATTGTATCATCAAGGCCTTGGTAGATTGTGAACAAAGCCTTTTTCTCCTTCTTCCTTCTTTCTTTGAGTTGTTTTCTTCCTTCTACATTCATTGCTCCTTCTTCTGCTGGACTTGGTTCAGCAAATCCATCTTCTACAAACTCCTACACATCTTGGGAGCCTAGAAGAACCTTCATTTGGATGCACCATATGTCATAATTTTCTTTTGTCAATCTGGGGATCTTGGATGACACTTGAGGAAGAGGCCATAGCTTAACCTATGCTCTGATACCAAATGTTGATGTTGATAGGAAGAGGGGATAGAGATATCAAACAGAGGAAGAGTATGATAAGCTTTCAATCTTCTATATTTCTCTCAAGAAAAACTCTTTACAATTTCAGAAACTCTATTACTCTCATGACCCAACATATGGGGTTTATATAGTCCCCAAAGATACATTATATTAATTGTATTCAAGATGAATCATTCTCTTTCAAGAAATCTTTTCAAGAACCAATAACCAATTTGACTTATCCTTCTATAGACTTTTAATCCATTCTTTCTTCTTGATATAATGATTCTCCCACTTAATGTAATGAACCCTTTTTATGACACTTGAACAAGTTTAATTCTAACAAAGAGGAGCTGCAACACAAACTCCTTCGAAGTCTAACACGACGATTAAGCCACTTGAAGAACCAGAAACATACACCTCACCTGACAAAAACATGATCGTCGGAAGTTCCGCTGCCGATATAAGCTTTTGGTTGGCTCTATATATCACAATAATAAAAGAGAGAAGGATAATTCTGTGGGTGCCTGCAATGATCTTATCAGTGGAAAATGACCCCACCGTACCAGAGAGACATCAGCACCTGCAGCATCTCAAACTGATCTTGTCATCACACACAGGTCAACATAGAAGACACTTCCGTGACGTGATTACAGTTTTGGCCATGACTTGCGCATGCCAATCTTGGCGCTCGTCGAGGTCTGCTTTCCCTCCGAACTTGTCTACTCTTCCTCGTCTTCTTGTTCTCGGAGAGAATAATCATGCTGCAATGCAACGACTATTGGTTCTCTGAAACTGGCATTTACCAACCATACTATATCTTACCAAATGAATGAAAACTCCTGCAGCAGTCATATCCATCTGTGTCCTCTGTTTGTGATTGAAATCACCGTTTGGAAATATATCAAAATATGACATATTTTGACCCAATCACCAGCAAACACAATAATGAGATATAATACGAAATAATCTTGGTATATGAACATAATAAGCAGTAAAATTAAATTAAATCATAATCAAATAGAACACCAAGATATGCGTAGAAAAACTCCGTAAAAATCACGGGACAAACTAGAAATAATTTACTATAATAATAATAAATATATAAATCTCAATCTCTTGTCCAAAACTCTAGCAACAATCACAAGAGAATAACTGGGATATAAGGATCACGTCACTGTGCTCAATATGTAAATCTTCCCTAATTCTTCCCAAGTAATCAAAGTAAGAATCTACTGTATATTTGATCTAACCTGAGATGAGAACACTATTGGATGATTAAGAACAATCTCTCTGTGTTGTCCTTGTTTTCTTCCCTTTCTTTCTCCTTGGATTTCTGTCTTTTTCTTCTCCTTTTTAGTGTTGCAAGGATCACCACGTTGTTGCAGTTTTTATCCCAAAAAACGTAACCTCCTGCCTCTCAAAACACAGCAACCACACCCCCCTTATATTGATCTAGGGTTAGGTCAAAGGGGTGTGTGCTATGAGCTGATAAAGCCCACCATGGGCTGAACCTACTATAGGCCGTCAGCCCAATACGCAACGCCACACGCTGCCAGAACCACGAGGTGCACATCACGTCAAGTTCGTACTGATACACTATGCAACTTGACCAACCCAAGAGCTCGGGGCAATGTCGTCTGCTTTTGGGACAGTGTTGTTTGACGCCACAAGCACCCCTGAGGATGCCATCTCGTCATAAGTTGTCCCGCCCCCACAAGGTCAGCAGCCACGCCGAACCGAGGGGCAACCAACTCTCGCACGTAGGTATAAATACCCCCATCCGATCCCAAGGAAGGGGAAGGGAAAAAAGGAAAAAACGGGGGAATCCGAACTAAATTGACTTTCTCGTCGAAGGGGCCAAAGTTGGAAGATACCCGACGAAGGCCGTTTTGCAGGAAGGTGATCGCCACCGAGCAACGGGCGTCTTCACCCTGAAATCATCATCCAGTGCGCAGAGGAGGGTGGACCAGCGGATCGTGTCCCAACCAGCACCAACCTGCACCTCCCATCTCAAGGGCGCGCCCACGAAGAAAGATTGCCAATACCCCATGGACGAAAGGACACATCTCGTCATAAATGACACTCAAGTCAGTTGGCCTTGGAGTGTTAACCCCTAGCCGCTCGCGAGGACTCAACCGACCCTTTCGGCTCAATCCTCGCCCAAAGCGCTCGAGAAGCGTAGCCACCTCATCATCCCACTCATTCCACTAGAAGTTCCCAACATCGGCCTGCGGACAAAATCGTGCTGACTCATCAGCCACGGTATTTTTGTTCACTAACATATTGGTGCTAGAATTAGGGCCCATGTCATAGGAACAACTCGCAGGAACTCACCCCAGGAGGGAACCCCCGACCGACCTCCCTTCCGCTGAGCTAGAAAGTCAAGCCCTCCCCGCCCCTGTGGACGGAAGGATACCGGCTTCGACACCTAATCGCTATTGGCGTTTGTTCAATGACCCTGGACTGTTGCCCCCTGGGCTCGCCCCAGGGCCCTCGGCCGTGACACCCGAGCCATTCCTCAGCCTAACCAAGCAAGTGTAGACTATGGCGGGCATGATGTAGATGCTCGCCCCGATTATTCCTCAAATCGTCCAACTGGCGACGCCCCCGACCGATCCGGCCCGATAACCCCCGAATGGGGAGCAGCTTGGGATCAGAGAGGCCTCGGGGTGAGCGACGGACCCGAGGGGTCCTCCTAAGCAAAACACACCTGTATCTGACCGAGCCACGTTGTCTTATCTGGAGTTTGACACCATATCGTCCGACTCGGCGGACGACTCGCTTAGAGTCCAGTTGTCCCGGGTTAATCAGCGCCTGGACGTGTTCTAGTGCGAGCTTCGGAGGTCGCAGAGTGAGTCCAGCGAGGGCGCTATGGGCGGGTTCCCCTTCACCCAGGAAGTATAGGACAAACATGTGCCCCTCAACTTCAGGCTCCCGACATTGGAAACATTTGACGGAGGCTCCGATCCCATGGAGCACATCTCTATATTCTGGGCCCAGATGGCCCTCTATGGTGCCCCCGATGCGCTGATGTGCCAAGCATTTCCGACCACTCTACAGGGGCCGGCACGGATGTGGTTCAGCCGGCTATCCCAAGCTTCTGTTTTGTCCTTCGACCAGCTTGCTGAGGAATTTGAGCAAAACTTCCTCGCCAGCACGTAGCCCAGGCCTTCCATGGCCACCTTGCTTGCACTATCTCAGCATGAGGACGAGTCGTTCTCTCAGTTCGTGGCACTATTTGCCATCGAGATCCGGGGTTTTCCGGATGCTCACCCTTCTCTAATCTTGCAAGCCTTTCTGATGGGTCTAAAGCCTTCGAGGTTCTTTTGGTCATTGATCGAGAAACCACCAGCGACCATCTCTGAAATGCTCCAACGTGCCAACCAGTACATCGCCGCCGAGGCTCTAGTGGTGGGGAGGCGCATGGAGGGCAAGAAGCCAAGGATGGAGCTGTCTCGAGGAACGACCTTGGCGGTGCCGACACCTCCCCACTAAGGGCTCAACCGACAAGAGCTACCGCTCCCAAGGCCCCCACCTCTTCCCTTAAATGCATCCCACACCAAGATCTTCCTCCAGATCAAGGAGATGGGTCTCTTGCAGCAACCTCGCCCCATGAAGGCCGCCCGCAGAGATCAATCTAAGTATTGTAGGTTCCACCGGGACTATGGTCATGACACGAAGGACTGCCACGACCTCCGGAATCAAATAGAGGCACTGATTCGTAGAGGCCACCTCGGACACTACCTCAAATCCCGGGAGGTGACTCCACGCCTCAAAGGACCCCCCGAGAGACAGATCAACGTCATCTCTGGTGGGCCAGTAGCCGACGGAAGTAGCACGGCAGCAAGAAAGGCTTACGCGCGCAGCACAGTAGAGAAGCATACCCGGCCTGAGCACGAGCCTAAAATTACCTTTGGGGTAGGAGAGGTCGAGCGCTCCCACCACATCGACGCTCTGGTAATCTCCATCCAAATCGCCAACGCCCAAGTTAAGAGGGTGATGGTCGACACCGGGAGTTCCGTCGATGTCCTCTACTTCGATGCCTTCAACAGGCTCGGCTTGACCCAGGGAGATCTTACCCCTGCGGCATCAACTCATATAGGGTTCACTGGGGATTCCATCTCCCCGCTCGGGACCATAGTGCTCCCCATCACCATCGGGGAGGAACCGAGGGTAAAAATGGTAATGACCACCTTCATGGTAGTCGACTTGCCCTCGGCCTACAATGTCATTCTCGGCCGCCCGACCCTCAACAAGATCCAAGCGGTGGTCTCCACCTATCACAGAACCATCAAGTTCCCAACCTCGGTTGGGGTTGGGGAGGCCCGGAGTGACCCGAGGGAGTCGAAGTGATGCTACCTCACCGTAGTTGCTCTCCCAGCGAAGCAGCACCCAACCCCAGTTTTCGATCCCCGTGAAGCACCCGTCCCACCAGTGACACTGGAGCCCCCGGAGCCGCTTATCGAGGTACCCCCTGAAGCGGAGCCGACCCGACCAGACTGTCAAGGTCGGGACCGTGCTCCTCGAAGCGGACCAGCTCCACCTTATCGACTTCCTTAGGAAGAATGCTAACCTATTTGCGTGGTCCCCTGAAGAGATGATTGGGATCAACTCAGAGGTGGTGCAACACCGGCTTAACGTCGACCCTGAGGCGCGACCGATAAAACAGAAACTAAGGAGGTTCACCCTTGACCGACAAAAGGTGATCCGAGACGAGGTCGATCGCCTTATAAAGGCCGGGTTCATCACCGAGGTTAAATACCCCCAATGGTTGTCTAATATAGTCCTCGTCAAGAAGCCTAATGGAAGTTGGAGA
The DNA here is from genome assembly GCF_036884655.1 of Musa acuminata AAA Group. NCBI lineage: Eukaryota > Viridiplantae > Streptophyta > Magnoliopsida > Zingiberales > Musaceae > Musa > Musa acuminata. The sequence continues at coordinate 31,291,583 of NC_088329.1, read as the reverse complement.
ATATGTATTGATTACACCGATCTCAACCGGGCATGTCTCAAGGACTACTATCCACTCCTTAGAATAGACCAGTTAGTCGATGCCACCATAGGCTATAAACACCTTACGTTCCTGGGTGCATTCTCCGACTACAACCAAATCCGGATGGCGACCCAAGATTGAGAAGACACTGCCTTCGTCACCAACCAAGGGGCGTATTGTTATAAGGTGATGCCCTTCGACTTAAAGAATGTTGGTGCGACCTACCAAAGAATGGTTGATAAACTTTTCAAACACTAGCTCGGGAGGAACATGGAGGTGTACATAGATGACATGATTGTAAAAAGCAAGGTTGTAGGGACACATTTGGCTGACCTAGCAGAAAATGTTCCAAACGCTCAAGTAGTTCAACATGTGTCTGAACCCGGCAAAGTGTGTCTTCGGGGTCAGCTCGGGGAAGTTCCTTGGCTTCATCATTTACCAACGGGGAATATATGCCAACCCAGAGAAGGTGCACACCATTACCGAGATGCACTCCCCCCGCCCGGCTAAAGAGGTACAGTGACTTGTCGGGAGGTTGGCAGTGCTCAGCAAGTTCGTGTTGCGTTCAGGTGACAAGTGCCTCCCCTTCTTCCGGGTTCTACGATGGGCCGGCGACTTCACTTGGACCCCAGAGTGCAAAGAGGCCTTCGAAAAATTGAGGAGTGCCTCGCCCGCTTGCCCGGACTCACTTCGCCTGAGCCGGGCGAGACCCTCGGCCTTTACCTAGTGGCCTTGGCATAGGTCATCAGCTCGGTGTTAGTCTGGGAGGTACCACCGGTGTAGCAGCCAGTGCATTACATCAGCCATTTCCTCAGAGGGCCCGAGACACGATACTCCCCGATTGAGAAGCTAGCTCTCACCCTTATCATGATGGCCCGAAAGTTGCGGCTCTACTTCCAAGCCCATACGATCAAAGTAATCACCAACCAACCGCTGCGATAGATCCTTTCCAACTTTGACACATCGGGTCGTGTGCTGCGATGGTCAGTCGAGCTCAACGAATTTGACATTCAGTACTTCCCCAGGACTGCCATTAAAGCTCAAGTACTGGCCGATTTTATCTCTGAGCAAGCACCCGAGGACCAGGCTGCAGGGCAGCAAAGCAGCCAGGGCACGTGGACGCTGCACGTAGATGGCTCATCCACCTCTGAGGGGGCTGGGGTCGGGATTATCCTCAGGGACCTGTCAGGAGAAACCTATGAAAGATCTCTCCAATTGAAGTTCCGAGCCACTAATAATGAAGCTGAGTACGAGATGCTACTCTATGGTCTATGCCTCACTCTAGAGTTGCACGTAGACAATCTTGAAGTCTTCAGCGACTCCCAACTGGTGACGGGACACATCAATGGGAGCTACGAAGCCCGAGACCCAATGATGGTATCATATCTAGTGGAGGTAAAGCGACTCGTCCACCATTTTAATCGCCATCCAATCACCAGAATACCTCGGACACAGAACGAGCAAGTCAACGCGCTGGCCAAGTCAGCCTCCACGAGCAAGTCAACGCGCTGTCCAAGTCAGCCTCCACCTGCACCCCTACGTCGGTCCCAACCACGGAGTTTGTGCCGGCCCCGACAATAGCGACTCACAAGGTTATCGAAATGAATCTACCCCCGAATTGGATAGAGGAGATCCTCCGCTATAAAGCGGGCGGGAAAGAACCTGATGATCCGCCCTACACGAGCAGCTATAAGACTAGCTGCATCCATCATATGGACGGGTATACAGCACACCAGTCTGTCCGGTTATCACGATGTCCCTCTTGAGTAACCTATGACCGGGATTATTTAGGATATGTGTTTAAAGGTGAATCGATCTCATTATCGTGATCTCATCACGATCCGATTCCCATTGCACAAATCCAAGGACATCACAATATATATATGCACATATGCAATAGTTATAAAGTGATATACGCCAAAATATAATAAGCAAAAAGATTCTGTATCAAGTCACACATGCCATCACTCACGTGATTGGCTTGCTGGGCACCTATGACTAGCAGTATCTTACGTACAACAGTGCCCGTAGTGCCAGCGACACGCTTGACTGCCATGCCAGCCGGCAGTTCCCCCGACTCCGATAGATGTGGCTTGGCCCTTTGCCCAATGGGGGCTCGATCTCCTCGGGCCTTTCCCTCCGGCGTCAGATTAGCGATGCTTCCTTATACTCGGGGTCGACTACTTCACGAAGTGGGTCAAAGCCAAACCCTTGGCCTCCATCACCGAGAAGCACGTCCAGAATTTCACATAGAAGAACATCATCACCCGGTTTGGGATCCCGAAGGCTATCATCGCCGACATCGGGACTTAGTTCAACAACACTAAATTCAAGGCTTATTACCAGTCATACGGAATCCAGTTGAAGTTCAGCTCGGTCGCACACCCCCAAACCAACGGTCAGACCAAGGTGATGAATCGAGCAATTCTGGAAGGCCTCAAGAGGAGAATCTCGAGCACGCATGGGGCCTGGGTGCACGAGCTCCCCAGCGTCCTGTGGGCAATGTGAACAACTCCCAAAACCACCTCGGGGAAGTCCCTGTTCAGCCTGGCGTTCGGGACCGAGGCGGTTCTTCCACCCGAGATGGTATTCCCGACCTTATGCGCCTCCAACTATGAGTGAGGGTACTCAGAAGAGGGACTGCATGCTAACCTGAATCTCCTTGAGGAGAGAAGAGCCAGGGCACACCTACGCGCCCTGGCCTACAAGAAGGCGACCGTTCAGATATACAACCGAAGGGTCCGTCCGCGATCGATCTAGGTCGGTGACCTTATCGTCCGAAGAGCAGAAGTAAGCGACCCGACCCGAGCAAGGGGAAAACTTGCACCCAACTCGAAAGGCTCATATCGATCTATGACATGGTATGAGAAGGAACCTACCGACTCGAAACTATGGATGAAAGTCACCTCTCGAGAACATGGAATGCCATGAACCTAAAAAAATTCTACCCTTGAGGGGGGAAGGGTTGGTCGGGACGCAGGGAAGATGTGGGAGCCCGTGTATCCATTGTCAGGGAGAAGAGTAAGCCAGAATTCTAAAGTGAAAGTGCTTCTTGATTAAAGGTGGTACATGTAGCGGTCGGCCGATGTGGCCCCAAGCCCGACCAGAAAAAAAACAAAAAAAAGGTGGGGGAAAGGAAAACAAGGCTCAAAAGTTGAGGGGGTGCAGCCCTTAACTCGAGGGAGGAGTCACCGGCCTGTCGTCGAAGGGGACATTCGTCGGCATGTCGACATCCTGGTCTATTGGGTTATCAACAAACGGGTCCGAATCCAGGTCCAGGTCCGAGTATTTTGCCCGGAAACGAGCAAAGGCCACCCGATACCCATACTCGTACATGACCCGGCCCGACCTAACCAGGCCACGCTCAAACTCGACGGATGCTTTGTACCCGGCGATCGCCTCCTCGACCTTCCTAGGCAGTTCTAGCCACTCCCCCTCGAGTGCCTCCTTGGCAGCCCGGGCCATCGCCTTGGCGGCATCAACGTCCTGGGAAAGGGATAGCAACTCATCATCCAATGAACGGATGTGTAATCGGCTTTCTTCTAGCTCAGTCTTCAAACGAGCCACCTCCTCCTCCAACGTCGTGGCGCGCTCTTCGGCCGCAGCAACCGCCTCCACACCCCCCCCTTGGCCCGCAGCTCCAGGTTCACCTTCCGGAGGGTGTCATTGAGCTCTATCTGACGCCCAATCGCCCGGCCGGCGTCGAGGACCCGATCGATCAGCGCCATTCCGTAGTGCAAGCTCTGCATGGGAATCATTGTCAGCACCAACAAAGGAACCAGACGAGTGACTTGGCCGCCCGCTCAACTAGTGCCTCCGAGTCGGAGTAGTACAAGTCCTTGGCCAACAAGGGGTGCAGCGCCCCCCGGACGAACTCCTGGGCGATTTTCCCATCGCCCCAGGGGCGATTGTCGGCCTTCAGGGCGGCATAAGGGGCTCCCGCCTCCTTGGCCGGAAGATCGGCCATGATCCAGGCTTGGAACTGCTCGCCCTCGGTGCTAGTCATAAGTGTCCAGCAAGCCAATCACGTGAGTGATGGCACGTGTGACTTGATACAGAATCTTTTTGCTTATTATATTTTGGCGTATATCACTTTATAACTATTGCATAAATGCATATATATATTGTGATGTCCTTGGATTTGTGCAATGGGAATCGGATCGTGATGAGATCACGATAATGAGATCGATTCACCTATAAACACATATCCTAAATAATCCCGGTCATAGGTTACTCGAGAGGGACATCGTGATAACCGGATAGACTGGTGTGCTGTATACCCGTCCATATGATGGATGCAGCTGGTCTCATAGCTGCTCGTGTAGGGACACTAGGGATACAGTACAGGTGCTCATTGGAGAATGAGTTCACTGATTGATCCGCTTACGGAATGATGGATGGTTGATGATGCCTTATTGTCAAACAGCGATTCCGTAGTCCTAGTGGTGTATCTGGTCCTTAGACTTGAGACACCAAGGATGTCCTGTATGAGTGCTCCACTCTTTGATACCAAACTTATAGGTTTGGCTGTCCCCAGATCTAGTACAGCTGGTCATTGGGAGTGGTAGTCGACCTTACGAGGGCTATTGAGTGTCAATAGAGGATCATCCACTCTCGGCGTCATGAGAGGAATATCCTATGTGTTCTTGCTCAGACAAATCCCTGGCCAGGGTCATTCGGGTTGAGAGAGAAAGAGTTCTCCGGGAGAATCCGATTAGAGCGAGACTCGAGTAGAAACCGTATGGGTCTGACAGCACCATGCTCGATATACGGTCTCTGGGATATTAGATGGATGAGGGACTATAGGTACATGGTAACTGAGGACAGACAGGTTCAATGGATTGGATTCCCCTGTATCGTCTGGGGACTACGGCGTAGTGGCCTAGTACGTCCGTATTCGATGAGTCGAGTGAATTATTACAGAGATAATAATTCACTGAGTTAGAAGGAGTTCTGATAGGTATGACTCACGGCCAGCTCGATATTGGGCCTAGAGGGTCACACACATATGGTAGGCATTGCGATGAGTAGAGGTTTGGATATGAGATATCCGACGGAGCCCTTGTCTTATTGGATGCAGATCCAATACCCACTAGGGAAGGATCCATTAGGGTTTGACACGGGATCTCTATAAATAGGAGGGATTCACAGCCTCATAGGCTAGAGTCTTTGCTTGCCTTTCCTATTCTCCTCTCCCTCTCCACCTCAGAGTAGGCCTGGAGTTTTGAGGAGCGTCGTCGCAACCCTACTGTGTGGATCACCGCTAGAGAGGAGGACGCTTGACCTCCTTCACCCTCTCCTAAGGATCTGCAAGAAAACAGGGATATACGATCTCCCTAGGTAACATAATCTCTATACGCAGTTTTGTGTTTTGCGGATTTTTGCGCACCAATCTTCGCACGATGACGAACATCTTTTTGGGAATCGGGGATTTTGTTTTTCTTGTTCTTCCGCTGCGCATATGATGTCGCCCCCCCAATGATTTCCCAACACTCGGGCCAGGAGAAAATGTGGCACAGTTCCCGCACTGGCAGGGGGCATGCTGGCCCCCTCCTGGAAGGGTCGCTGTCGGACGACCCGACTGACCCCTTCCCCCTTCTTACTCGTCGAGCCCTCCCCCTGGGCAGGGGCCCCGGGTGATGCCAGGGAGGCGCTCGAGCAAGTGGCTCAACTGGCCGGCATCTTTCGAACCGCTATCTTCATTTTCTTAGGAGGGCGCTTCGATGTCGGTGATTCTAGCGCCCTCTTCGGCGTCCCGTCCAACGGGACAATCCCGCCTCCGGAGCTCTCCCCATCCCGAGACGGGGGCTCGACGACCCTGGTGCTGGCCGTCTTCTTCATTGATCGTAGGTCCACCATTTCTGCAAGAATAGACAGCGGTCAGACGACATGGGATGAACGAATGACCCATTATATACAAATGGCCATACCCCCGGTGGTAGGGCTCAGCTCAGCTCCAACCATCCACTCCTTAGTCATCTCTTTTATTACCCAAGAAGAGGACATGATACCCCTTAGATGGTCCACCATCGCTATGTCACCAGCAGAGAGTGACGGGAGGGCGTTATCGATGGACCGAATAGCCCACCTGGTATTGAAGCCCCAATCTTGAGCACAACTGATGAAGAAGAAGTGCCTCTTCCAACCTTTGTTGTTAGAGGGTGCACCACTAATCTTGAAACCGCTATGGGTGGTCAAGTAATATCCGCCTGGTCCCTTCCCTATGCAGAAGCAAGCCAGAAACAAAGATCGGGACAGATCGATCCCAACCTCCCGACACTCCCAGATGAAGGCCACTAGGTAGTGCCAGGAGTTGGGCAACACCTGGGATGGGGAAATCCCCCAAAAGTGAAGGCAATCCCTAATGACGGGGTGCACTGGAAATCGTAGACCAGCTTCGAGTGCCCCCACAGTCAACCCAAACCCGTCAGGGAACCGGTCATACGACCGCTGCCCCGGGCGAGGAGCGTGCAGGTCGAGCACTCTGGGATGCAATAGTGATCCCAGAGCACTCTCAACAAGTCCTCGGTCACCACCGAGTCCACATCGTGCCAAGACTTGAGGGCCTCAAGCTCGGCTGAACCCTTCAAGGCCTCTACAGAGGCGCTACCCAAGGACACGCTCACTACCTCGTCCCAGGAGCTTGCAGGAGGAGAGGAAGAAGGCGAGGGAGAAGGAGAAGGGGACGAAAACGAAGACAAGGACGAAGACGGAGACGAAGGCATCCCGATCTAGGAGTTATAGGAAAGAGGCCCAATTGTCGGGGCAAGGGAAGTGAAGCAAAGAAGGCCACAGAGTTGCGAGGAGGGAACCGAGGCACAGAACGAAAGGCTGATCGCAAGAGTGATGATGATTGCCCTGGACAGGGATTATAAAATAGGCGTGACCCATGGCAAGGCAGCGATTAGGGCTTCCCGAGGAAAGCAACAGTCACGGCATTTATGACCCGTCATGAACCCTCGGATCCGCCATTTTCACCCGCCTCGGACTCCCCACTAGAGGCATCCCATCACTCAAGACCCCCCGTTGAGCACCGTTCAAAATGAAGTTTCCCGCCAAGCCCCGTGACGCTCCTGTTAGGATCGGAGTGGCACTAAGAGGGGGGGTGAATTAGTGCTGCGGATTAATACTTGTAAGTTTAAAAATGAATTCGTAAATACTAAGAGATTTCGTTTCGATAGTAACTTGAGTAGATGAAAATTGAAAGCTAGTAGTAGTGTAAATAACAATTTCAGGAAAGTAAGAACTCACACATTCAAGGAACACATCAATTTAAAGTGGTTCGGTCAAAATGACCTGCATCCACTTGCGAAGCCTTCTTCGAAGAGGCTCCCAACTTCCACTAACAAATCACTTTGAAGGTGAAGGACAAATACCCCTCTTACAACCTTTTACAATGGTTCACACTCTTACAATTTTTCAACAAGAAAGAAGGAGGTGAACACTCAAGCAATTGAAAACAAGACTTGCTAAAGACTTTGCTAAGGCTTTATCTCAATCTTTAACTTTTCAAAGGTTGTATTCTCTGCTAAGAATTGAGGGGTATTTATAGGCCCCAAGAGGATTCAAATTTAGGCTCCAAATTTTGAATTCTCTTGGGTTCCCGATGCTGGCGTTGCCACCACCTATCAGTGTTGACACTGACAGTGTACTAGCGGTGCCACCGCCCAATCTATTTCAGCTCACTGGTTGGGCTCCAAACTTGGCCCAAACTAGTCAGAACTTGGGCCCAATTGGCCCATAACCGGGTTATAGGATTAACCCTTAATCCTAACCCTAATTACATACAAACTATGAAATTAAGACATAGTCCTAAGCAAGTTTTTAACCGACAACATCGAGTTTCCTTCCGGCGAGCTTTTCCGTGAACTTCCGGTGGACTTCCGATACACCTTCGGATTTCTTCCGACGGACTCCCAGTAGGCTCCCGGTCTTGTGGCAAGTTCAATGAGTCTTTGGCAAGTAGCTGATCTTTCTTAGTGATCTCCGTGAACCTTCGACGATCTCTTCGGTGGACTTTCGAAAACTTCGGCAAGTACCCGATTTCCTCTCGATTGGTTCCGACAACATCTCCGACGAATCTTCGGACTCTCAAACACCTATCAAACTTGACTCTGATAGACTTGCTCTATGTCTTCAATCTATCATAGTTAATCCTGCATAAGTAAAGCAAAACTTTGATCTAGACAATTACTCCTAAGCAATCAAGTTGTCCGGCATGTCATTGGTCCCTCGTCGCTTCGTCTGATTCTTCGGCGCATCGTCCTCTCTTGCGGCCTATTGCCCAATCGGCCAGTTGACTCTGCAACTCCGATATCCTTGGCGTAATACCCGCTCTTTTTGGCCCGATGCCCGAATCTACGGCTTGAAGCCTTCTGTCGATATGTCGACCAATCCACCGGCCCGACGTCCAATCTTCTAACATTTTCCTCCGGCACAACATGATTTTCCCGCTATAATTGTCTCATCCTGATCGAAGCATTCTGCGTCACACAAAAACGCAAATTAAAACATAAACACAAATTGATTGGTTTCATCATCAAAATCTGAGATTCAACAGCTCCGCTTGGCCCACCACATGGCACAACGGCGTTCAAGTATAACTCGCAACCCAAGCTCGATTCTTGCTTGGGTCACTCCAAATCGCTCCCAACTGGCGACCCATCAGCGCCCCAAGCTCGATTCATGCCCGGGTCGCTCTAGATCGCTCCCGACTAGCGACCCATCAGCGCTCCAAGCTCAATTCCTACCCGGGTCACCCCAGATCGCTCCCGATTGGCAACCTGTCAGCGCCCCAAGCTTGATTCCTACTCGGGTCACTCCAGATCGCTCCCGACTAGTGACCCGTCAATGCTCCAAGCTCGATTCCTGCCCGAGTCACCCTAGATCGCTCTCGATTGGCGACCCGTCAACGCCCTAAGCTCGATTCCTGCCAGGGTCGCTCTAGATCGCTCCCAACTAGCAACCCGTTAGCGCTCCAAGCTCGATTCCTACCTGGGTCACCTCAGATCGCTCTCGACTGGTGACTCATCAGTGCTCCAAGCTCGATTCCAGCCCGGGTCACCCCAGATCGCTCCCGACTGGCGACCCGTCAGCGCCCCAAGCTCGATTCATACCCGGGTTGCTCTAGATCGCTCCCGATTGGCGACTCGTCAGCGCTCCAAGCTCGATTCCTGCCCGGATCGCCCTAGATCGCTCCCGACTGGTGACTTGTCAACGCCCCAAGACCGATTCCTGCCCGGGTCGCCCCATATCGCTCCCGACTGGTAACCCGTCAGTGTCCCAAGCTTGATTCCTACCCGGGTCGCCCCAAATTGCTCCTGACTGGCAACTCGTTAGTGCCCCAAGCTCGATTCCTACCCGAGTCACTCCAGATCGCTCCTGACTCGCGACCCGTCAGCTCCCCAAGCTCGATTCCTTCCCGGGTCGCTCTAGATCGCTCCCGACTAGCGACCCGTTAGTGCCCCAAGCTCGATTCCTACCCGGGTCGCTCCAGATCGCTCCCGACTGGTGACCCGTCAGTGCTCCAAGCTCGATTCCTACCCGAGTCACCCCAGATCGCTCCCGACTGGCGACCCGTCAGCTCTCCAAGCTCGATTCCTACCCGGGTCGCCCCAGATCACTCCCGACTGGCGACCCGTTAGTGCCCCAAGCTCGTTTCCTACCCCGAGTCGCTCTAGATCACTCCCGACTAGTGACCCATTAGTGCTCCAAGCTCGATTCCTGTCCGAGTCGCCCCAGATCGCGCCCGACTGGCGACCCGTCAGCGCTCCGAGCTCGATTCCTACGCGGGTCACCCCAGATCGCTCCCGACTGGCGACCCATCAACACCCCAAGCTCGATTTCTGCCCAGGTCACTGTAGATCGCTCCTGACTAGTGAGCTGTCAGCGCCCCAAGCTCGATTCCTGCCCGGGTCACTCCAGATCGCTCCCGACTGGCGACCCATCAATGCCCCAAACTTGATTCCCGCTCGGGTCGCTCCAGATCGCTCCCGACTAGCGACCCGTCAGTGCCCCAAGCTCGATTCCTACCCGAGTTGCTCCAGATCGCTCCCGACTAGCGACCCATTAGTGCTCCAAGCTCGATTCCTGCCCGGGTCGCCCCAGATCGCGCCCGACTGGCGACCCGTCAGCGCTCTGGGCTCGATTCCTGCCCGGGTCACCCCAGATCGCTCCCGACTAGCGACCCATCAACACCCCAAGCTCGATTCCTGCCCAGGTCACTGCAGATCGCTCATGACTAGTGAGATGTCAGCGCCCCAAGCTCGATTCCTGCCCGGGTCACTCCAGATCGCTCCCGACTGGCGACCCATCAACGCCCCAAACTCGATTCCCGCCCGGGTCGCTCCAGATCGCTCCCGACTGACGACCCGTCAGCGCCCCAAGCTCGATTCCTACCCGAGTTGCTCCAGATCGCTCCCGACTAGCGATCCGCTAGATTCAATTCGGAGTCGAGCTCACAAACTCGATCCTCATACTCAATTCGAGCCAAGCTCATAAACTCAGTCCCCAGACTCAATTCGGAGCCGAGCTCACAAACTCGGTCCCCAGACTCAATTTGGAGCCGAGCTCACAAACTCGGTCCCTAGACTCAATTTAGAGCCGAGCTCACAAACTCGGTTCCCTGACTCAATTCGGAGCCGAGCTCATAAACTCGGTCCCCATACTCAATTCAGAGCCGAGCTCACAAATTCGGTCCCCAGATTCAAATCGGAGCAGGATCTACCCGCTCAGCCCCCACATCCAGCTTCCGACCAAAGTGTGCTAAATCACTCTCAGTTTGCAACCGGTCGGCATTAAAACTCGAGCCCAGACGTAGGTGCTTTGCCCACGGGCCCGATCCCAACGATTGAGCCACACCGTGCAACTAAGTCACATTCCACTATCCGAGTCGCCTCACGATGACCTCGACTCGCCTACATCGACGCCTCGATTTTGCTTCGTCACGCCCCTACCGTGCAATTAGTAAGGTCGCTCCTGCCCACACTATGGGGTCCTACCCCCCTAAAACACCCCCGACGAGTCAACCCACTTCTCCCATGGAGACGCCCAGTACGATCACGTCCCTCAGCCCCAGGCATGCCGCTCGGTCCGTTGGGGATCTGTCGGCACACCCCGGAGGGGGGCAGTGTCGTTTGACGCCACAAGCACCCCCCGAGGACGCCATCTCGTCAGAAGTTGTCCCATCCCCACAAGGTCAGCGGCCACTCCGAATCAAGGGGCAATCAACTCTCACACGCGGGTATAAATACCCTCGTCCGATCCCAAGGAAGGGGAAGGGAAAAAACAGGGGAATCCGAACCAAACTGACTTGCTCGTCGGATGGGCAAAAGTCGGGAGATACTCGACGAAGGTCGTTTTGCAAGGTGATTGCCACTGAGCAACGGGCGTCTTCACCCCGAAGTCATCATCCAGTGCGCAGAGGAGGGTGGACCAGCGGATCGGGTCCCAACCAACGCCAGCCTGCACCTCCCATCTCAAGGGCACACTCACGAAGAAAGATTACCAACTACCCCGGGGACGAAATGACACATCTCATCATAAACAACACTCAAGTCGGCTAGCCTTGGAGTGCTAACCCCCAGCCGCTCGCAAGGACTCAGCCGACCCTTCTAGCTCAATCTTCGCCTGAAGCACTTGAAAAGTTCCGAGGACTCAGCTTAGCCACCTCATCATCCTACTCATTCCACCAAAAGTTTTTAATGTCAGCCTACGAACCTAATCGTCCTGACTCACCGGCCACACAGAATCTTTGTTGACTAACAAACCTGAATCTGCGAAGAAGTTGGGAGATGCAGATCCTTTCTAGTTTCTCCACACTCCAGTTGCAACGTCTTTAATCAACAGAAAGAAGAGTTGACTGTTACATGTTGGATAAGAAGAGGTCCCGTCGCCCATGGGTCAACGCCGCCCTACTTGTCTGCATTAATGCTCTGATGGATTCGGCTGACCAGCTCAAACGCAAGGTGTTGTTCTCCGTGCCACCGGTATCGGAACGACAAAGGTGAATGGATCTGGTGGCGTGATGCCTAACTGATTCCCAGACCACTAACAATGTCACCATGGCTTTCAATGATATTTCGTGCCCGAAAAGAATATGAGTAGAATGCCAATAATGGATGTCTCTGTGCTCGATCATCTTTCTTGGTCATCCATAAAAAATGTGCACGTAGAAGACTTGCTTGAGCTCTCTGTATTCAGCTCCGGTCAGCAATTACGCCTACCACAAGTCCTCGTAACGTGTACGTCAATTCTACACAGATCTCCGTGGTGTGGTTCTTTGGAGTATTTGCTGGTTTTTCTAGTCTCCTCTGCTGAGGATGGACGGGCGAGGAAGAAGAACCTGCACACTTGCCATGTTCAACTTGGATCTCACGCGGAGTTCATGGTGGTGATGCCTCGTGGCCTAAATCTTCCCTTCTCCTTTGTTGGGTTCGGATATTTGTGTCGAATGGAGCCGACAGTCCTGTAGAAATCCACCGCACTCTGCTTGTCTTGTTGGTTAGTCGACGTGGTCGGCTTGAATCGACAGGATGCACTGAACGATCTAAGCTAACCACCACTCATCAAGATCCACTTGTCAGGTCTTCCCTTGTTGTCAGATGGCGACACCATGAACCGGAAAGGTTCTCCCCTGCGTGAGTCAGTCAACCTGGAAAGCAGAGTCCAAATGCCAACTGCGACGCTACGGTGGATGATGATGATGATTCAAAGTACAGAATAAAAGATTAGTAGATTAATGACTTGAAGCCACGGGAATTCAAGCCTTATTAAATCCATTTCCCAGTCGCTGCGGCATTTCTTCTGCGTCACAGGTTGGACTGGTGGCTGGGATAAGAAGACGACCAAATGGTTGAAGATTAGAGAGCACAGATTCAAGTCAATTTGATGCAGCGTTTTGAGGTTTAGGATCAGTGCCATGAGATTTTGTTTGCCTTGTGATGATTGGAAGAGCAGTCTCTCCTTGAGGATTGTGGTTCCGATGCTGCAAGCGTGTGGGTTCGTCCCGGTGATTGGGCTGGAGCGCAGCTGAAACGAGGAGGAGAGACAGAGATGCTTCGTTTCCAGCGAACGTGCCACCGTCTTCTCTTGTTGTCCTTCTTGGTCTTCCTCGCGGACACGGTGGTTGCCGTCGGATTGGTTGTCTCTGCACAAGCAGCCAAGGACTGCGAACGAGCCTGCGGCTCCTACGCGGCCCCGTATCCCTTCGGCTTCTCCGATGGATGCCCCATCCACCTCGGCTGTTCCAATCTCCCGAAACCCACGATCCGGATCGGAGAATTCACGGTGCGGAACATCACAGACGACGGCCTCCTGGTCGACGTCCCACCGGCTTGCAACCGCTCCGTCCACGCTGCCAGGAGCCTCTTCGGCAACAACTACGCGCTGAGCCGGAGGAACGGACTGTTTCTCCGCAACTGCACGCCCACGGCTGGCAAGAGCTTGACAGAGAGATGCAGCGTCGACACCATCCTGATCGACGGCAGCTGCGGGCCTGTGTATGACAACGCCACCTGCCTCTACAATGCGACCAAGGAAGGTTTCTTCAACGCCGACAGTATCGCCGCCTCCGGCTGCGGATTCCTCTTCACGACCTTCGGCATCAACGACCCGGGCGGCGTCTCGGTGCCGTCGCTGGACCTCAGCACGGCGGAGCTGGCGTGGTGGCTCGAGGGAACGTGTCGATGCGCGGCCGACGCGAATTGCACGACCGTTACATCCCCGGTGACCCATCGGCCGGGATTCCGGTGCGGCTGCTCGGAGGGGTTCCAAGGGGACGGGTTCATCGACGGCACAGGTTGCCGTAGAGGTTAGGCCTTTCCTTCTATCTCCATTTTCCTTTGAACCGATACTTTTTGGACTTCAATTGTGATTGTTCCTTTTGCGTTCGCTCTTTCCAGTGTCTGATCCCAATCAAAAATGCAATCCAACAAAGTACATGACAGGTGGCTGCGGTGGAACCACCAGCAGTTATGGTTTTCTCGCTGGAGGTATTCTTCCTGCTATGTGGTTGACCAAATGGCCAGCAGAAATTTGATGTTCTTGCCGACCATGACTGCGGTGCTAAGATGATCGATCATCTTGTTTCAGGCATCATAGCTGGAGCCTCTGCAATGGCTGCCTTGGCTGCCGTTTGCTGGTGGATCAAACGTCACTCCTCCTTGACGAGGAAGCGGAAGAGCATGAGACGCCTGCTCTCCGAGGCATCGTGCGCCGTTCCCCTCTACTCCTACAAGGACATGGAGAAGGCCACCGACGGCTTCTCGGCGGACCACATCCTGGGCACCGGTGCTTTCGGCACCGTGTACGCCGGCATGTTCAGCCACGACAGGCTCGTGGCGGTGAAGAAGATCAAGAACCTTAACAACGACAGCATCGAGCAGGTGATGAACGAGATCAGGCTGCTCTCCTCGGTGAGCCACCCCAACCTCGTCCGCCTCCTGGGATGCTGCGTGGAGCAAAGAGAGCAGATCCTCGTGTACGAGTACATGCCCCACGGCACCTTGGCACAGCACCTACAGCGGGTGCGGGGGCCGGTGCTGCCTTGGACCGTTCGCCTCACCATCGCCGCCGAGACAGCTAAGGCCATCGCCTACCTCCACTCGGCCGTCCATCCTCCCATCTACCACCGGGATATCAAGTCCAGCAACATACTGCTGGATCACAGATTCAACCCCAAGGTTGCAGACTTCGGCCTGTCGAGGATGGGCATGACGGAGATGTCGCACATCTCGACGGCGCCGCAGGGGACCCCCGGCTACGTGGACCCGCAGTACCACCAGAACTTCCAACTCTCCGACAAGAGCGACGTCTACAGCTTCGGCGTCGTGCTGACGGAGATCATCACGGCGCTGAAGGCTGTGGACTTCAGCAGGGCGCAGAGCGAGGTGTTCTTGGCGGCGCTCGCGGTGGACAGGATCGGCAAAGGCTGCATCGACGACATAATCGACCCTCACCTTGCCCCGCACAGAGATCCACGGACGCTGGCTTCCATTCACAAGGTGGCCGAGCTGGCGTTTAGATGCCTTGCCTTCCACAGGGACATGCGGCCGTCCATGACGGAGGTGGCGGACGAGCTCGAACAGATCAGGCTCAGCGGGTGGGTACCCACAGACGGCAGCATGTTCTTGTCGAAGTCGTCCTCCTCGTGCTCGTCCCCGCCGAGCTGCAACGAGAAGCCGCGCACGACGTCGAAGAGTAGGAGGTTGGCGTCGGTGAGCAGCAGGGGAGAGGAAGTGAAGGGAGGATCCCCTGTTTCAGTGCAGGAGCCATGGTTCAGCGATCGGAGCTCTCTCTCCGAGAACAACCTGTTGGGCAACGCAATCCATTGATCTGCCATGCTCTTTCGTCCATCTGTACTGAAAACACACACTTTGGAGTTGAATACGCACTGTCTCTATACAGAAGTGGCAACAATTTCCATGTTCTCTTCGTCACTACGTTCTCTTCAAATCAATACTTTTGCATGGATAATTAGGATGCCTATGTTCCTCTCACGCGTCAGATTCCGGTCGACGGCTACAGCTATCTTGGCGCCGCCTCAAGAAATCCTTTGTGACTCGATGATGAAGGCAATTGGAAAAGATTTAGGAGGCATCGCAGCGCAGAGTAAAAGAGCTGTCTGGAACGATGTACTCTGAATCGACTACTTTATTCCAAAAAATTTGTTTGCAGGTATTTGATTTCCATAGCCTTTCACTGTCGAGGCAGCAATGTCAAAGTAGCAGTTGAGCTTGAAAGAAGGATCATGATGCTTGTTCTCGAAGCTCCATGAACACCAGGAAGTGATCTCAAATGTCATGGCCGGTCTCCTAATCAAATAAGTCTACCACCGGAAATCAGACATTTGTCCCATGTCATTAACGGACGGACAGGTGCCCGATAAAGACCCTCCGGTGTCAGCTCCAGCAAATTCTACGTTTGAGCTCCGACAAAGTTGGGTTCTCAGATTTCTTGCACTGACCAAATCACATTGAGCTCAGTTGATGACAGTATACAATCTGCAAACGCAACAAATAATGTGAAACATATTGATTGCAGGAAAAGGTATCCGATTTGGAAACTCGAGAGACCCAAGCATAGATCAAATGTGAAAGGCTCTGAGAAGGAAATTTGCAACCCACACCTAACTATGTTAGCTCATAAGGCGGCGAGGAAAGAAGATATGGCAAAACTTTGATCCATCCAGCACTAATTTTAGTTTGACCAGTGCAGAACATGAAAAGGACCCTAACTTAAGGAAACCGACTTCTTTGAGCTGTGGTCAGAGTTGTGCTTTGCCTCTTCCAAGCATGAAGAGGTGTGTGTGTATATATATATAAGACGAAGGACCTATTCTTGGCATCAGCAATCTTGCAACAAGGAGGCAAGCTATCATGGGCAACTGCAGTGGTCTTCATTGTAGAAGGTTTGTCTCCTTCTTCCTTCGCCTAATGGCCTCCTCCTCCCTTCTCGTCTTCTTCGTTGGCATGCATAGGAGATGAAACTTATTATATAAACAGAAATAGAAGAAGACCGTTAGGATTAATAAGTATTTTAGGATTTTTTAGGGATAAAGAATCTTTGTTAGTACCAAAAGGAGTCTCGTGAAAGAAGAGAATTATCCTGAAATTTAGCATAAACTATTCTATATATCTTAGGTTTTGATAGTAAAAAAGAATACTTGGAGGAAAGAGTTTTATTCTCTAAAGTTTTGAAAAGAGCGAGAAAAAAAAAAAATCTTAGAAATTTACTTTTAAAAAAGTACAATGACATTTATGTTTGAATAGAAAGAACTTAAGAATCACAACTTGTGATTGATCTCACGTAAGGAAGAATTTAATCTAACACTGATATAGATCATCAAACCAAGTTAAATCTTATATCGATTTTTAGATATATTATTATTCGATCAACGATATCTGGTTTTGCAAGTATTCTTTCACACAGACCCTCCCTTGGAAGCATTAGGATTTGTTTACCTAAGACAATCTATTACGTATCGAAGTGTAACAATCACGATGGTCAAATGAACTCAAGATAACGAGACAAGTGTAACGATGAGTCAGGCAGACATCATTTTCACTATCATGCGGCGATGGTGATGGCTACTTGCAGGGAAAGATCCATGGAGCTGAAGAAGGATCGCAGATTTGATTCCATGGGCGCTGCTCATGAAGGGATAAAGACGGTGGCCATCGAAAAGGTTTGTGAGTTCTCCACCAGCTCAGTTACTTGTGTCTGCATAGTGACATGGAACATGAATGGAAAGGTAGACAAAGGTTTCGATTTGGTCGACCGAGCAAAAGCACCTATGTATTCCCGATTCACGTTGGATTCACAACCCCATGTTGGTTTATTCCAAGGCATCCTCGGGCGACATGGCGGAGCTCATCGGCTGGCACAGAAGGTTTGATCTTTTAGCGGTAGGGTTGCAGGAAGTCCCAAAGCATGACGTCGGAGTGCAGTTGCAGGCTGCTCTTGCCGAAACCCACCGGTACTTCATTCTTACTGCTTCATATCTTGTGGAACTTCTCATATACCGTCCTTCTTTTAGCCTCTTGGCAGCAGCGACGATGCAATCGCTGCAACTGTTTGTGTTCGGCCCCAAAAACTCCCAACCCTTGGCGAAAGGTGAGAGCACGCAGAAACAGGGAGCCGCCACGAGAACTCCGCTTGCAGCTTCTGCTGACAACTCCTCGACGATGCAGAGACGAGGGTGGACAAGCACGCAGTCAGAGGCTGTGGAGGGTTGGTAGGAAGGAAGAAGGGAGCCGTGGGCGTGCATATCGAGTTCAATGGAATCCGCATGGTCTTCGTTTCCTGTCATCTCTCAGGTGTGGAATGCTTGGATCGATCCTACTGCTCATAAGCAATCGTATCGAACTGTCGTGTGTGTGTTACATGCAGCTCATGCGCGCAACGTGGAGGAGAGGAACTCCCAGTGCAGGCACATCTCCCACTCGCTCTTCGCCAAGGACGGGAATCCATGTCGGAGGCATTGCCATGTGACGGTGTGGATGGGAGATCTCAACTACAGATTGCAGGGAATCAGCACCCACCCAGCACGAAGCCTGATCCGTAAGAACCTTCACAACGTACGTAAGAGATCATGACTCACATCTGTCCTCTCCTCTCCTCTCCTCTCCGTGCTTAGGTACTCTGCGTTACGTGATGACGATGCAGCTGTTGACGAGCAAAGACCAGCTGCTCCGGGAAGCGAAAAGTGGGGAAGTGTTCGTTGGGTACTGCGAAGGGAGCTTGTCGTTTAAGCCGACGTACAAGTACGACGTGGGGAGCAACAACTACGATACGAGCTACAAGGTGTGAGAGAGAGAGAGAGAGAGAGAGAGATCATTGCTGATTAGCATTCAGTGCCCGTGCAATGACTGCTCGCTATGATTCACAGGTCAGAGTGCCTTCGTGGACCGACAGAATCTTGTTCAAGATCGATAGCTCATCGGGGATCGATGCGGCGTTGCACTCCTACGAGTCGATCGATCGAGTCAAGACCTCTGACCATAAGCCAGTGAGGGCCCACCTGTGTTTGAAGGTAAAGAGTGTGTGAGTGATCTCTAACATGCAAAAATCATATGAATGGTGTGATGTCAATCTGTGGATAGTGTTGTTGTGGAGACGGTGACGGTTTGAAATAATAATAATAATAATAATAATAATAATAATAATAATAATAATAATAATAATAGAAAGGGAAAAAATGACTTATAAAAAGACATCGCCGTTGCCGGGGATCGAACCCGGGTTACCCGCGTGACAGGCGGGAATACTCACCACTATACTACAACGACATTGTTGTATTATCTTCACTTTAAAACTATAAATACTAAATATTATTAGAATATTATTTAGAAAAATGAACAATTGAATTTAGATAAAATTACACCTAAACATGCAAACATATCATCCAACCATATTCAAAAAAATTACTTCCTGTGTAACAATTGCTGCTAAATTTAATAAGCTTAAAATCACATGAAACTAAAACCATCTTGGTGGTAGGATGTTTTCCTAAAAGGAAAATTCAGCCAGGAGTTTGTAGCTTTGAAATATTTCACAAATCCTAACAACAATATATATATAAACACTTCCAATGTAGTTTCTGCATGCCACATCACTTCAACTGGAGACCTTGGAGTTGTGGTGATCTCATCATGGTCTTGTTATTCATTCACAGAGCAAGAAGACCCACATTATCTTCAAGAAACTCATAATAGAATAAATACTAAATACATTCAGCTGTTTCCACACTACCCTCCTCCCATTTTGCTGTCAGCCAGGCTAGTTCTTAGAACAAGCCCAACTACATACCACGAAACACCCATGGATCCTCTTCTTCAAGGATTTTCCCTGCCCTAACCTTTTGGCACGCAAAATACAGGCGTGACTAGTCCTAGAACAGAAGCTTGAGAAGAGAAAAATAATGGAGAAAAGAGATACAAACAGGAAAAACAAGGCTTTACAGGTACTGCTGGTTTTGTGAGTACAGATTGCCGATGCGTCTCATCCACCATGGTCGCATCTCGCCATAGCCTGTGCACTGCCCCTCCCCTTCCTCCTCTCTGCCGAAAAGAGTTTGGTCTGAGCAATCGAGGCTGGCCCCACATGCTGCATTATATGACCGGCATGCAGAGTGGCACACCCGGAGCCTATTATCTCCATCCTTGTCACAACGTTGGATTGAGATCTACAATAGAAAAGGAGCAAAAAGTTAAGAACTTGTTAACCTTCTGAATGCCATACAAAGTGGTGCAGGTACATCCCTCTTCGCGACACCATCTTGGCTATATTGTTAAATAAACTAGTGATCAATCATATAGACAGGTGATGGCAAGCATGAGCAAACAGGACAAAGGCTAGCTTCAGAGCACAACTTATTATAGGTAAAAATTTGAACCAGAGTGTCTATTCAACAAATTGGGTGAACACTACATGAATGTTGATTGTTGTGAAATAAGATGAAGTATCCTATTTCCCTGATAGACGCTGTTCATATCTTTACCAAGAGTAGCAAATTAAACTGTTTATAAAAATTATGAAAACACAATCCAAAAACTTTTTTAAAATCCATGTACCGGTGATACAGAACCAATCAACAGAACATTTAACAGAATCTTGAGAGTCAATAGATGCGAATAACATACCCAGCAGGCGAGCCGCTTTGCTGCAGCAGCACAGTGGCCATTATTAAGGATGCTAAACAGCATCCGGCCACCTGGCATCAACCGGTTGTAATTAGGCATTACTACAGCTGATTCAAGCTGCTGGAGTATGCTTGGTTCACTTGGCGCACAGTGTTGTCCAAATGCATCCTGAGCTAGCACATCACCACAAATCGAAAGGCTAGGCAGCAATGAGGAGCTGTTCTGGCAAGTATAGCCAGCATAATCGGAACAGCGGAACTCACAAACACCATTGTCACATACTCCTCCATGCAAGCTGCACTGCTCATCGCAAATAGCTGCAAAATATGCATTAATGACTCAATTTGAATGCTTTCTTTGGTTTAAGAGCATGAGCATCTAATTGTTACTGTACAGGTATCAAACATAACAAATGAATTTGGAAGACAACATGGATAGCAGAACAGGGAAGAGTACCAGTGGAGCAATCAATGCCAGCAAAGCCACTGTCACACTGACAGGCACCATTTGGATAGCATGTGCCATGCTCGCTACAATTTCGTGGACATGATCCTGTAAATGAAGAAACATAGTTTATATAGTGAAAAGAATGAACTAGAGCACAATGCACGAGTTGTCAATACTGCAGAGTGAAAAAGAAAAGACGATCTGAAAGGACGTTATAATGCCACTACAATATTGTAAAAGGTAAAAGATCAGCCAGTCCTTTGTAAGGCAGCATAATACAATTTAGAAATGGTTTCTACTTTGTGATAGAATAAGACTGAGATCATATCCTTCATAGTGAATCATCCCGACGGTTATAATGATGTAAGATATGCTTCTTGGCATACATTTTACTCGTAACTTTCACAACATCAGCGAAGCTAAAATCATCATCAAACAAAGAAAGCCAAATATCCCACTGAGGATAATTATTTAATTGATGCCAGAAAAATGATGTAGCACCCCACCCACCCACTATAGAATCATATAATCTTTATTTGTTTTCTCAAAAATCTTAGTGGCATGACCAGCAATAATTGTAGGAACAAATCACTTATTCTAGCTCCTCCAATTCAGTTGAGCATTTTGAAACTCACTCCTGCTTGACAGTTCAGGACTTCTAACTAAACCCCATGACAAACTAAATATATATGAAGGGTTTAATCATGTTAACTCACTTTGGCTGCAGTCATCACCATGAAACCCAAGGAAGCAGTGGCACTCCCCATCTATGCAATCACCATTAAAACTACAGGAGCCAGGACATTGGCCAATTATAGGCACCGGTGCACCACTGCACAACTCATGATATGCTGGGCATATCAGCTCACCTGAATCATCAAGGTAGTATATCTAACTGTGAGTCCACAAAGATCACATATGTGATGTTTAACACAATGACCAACTCACCATTGAATCCTGAAAATTGAACAGGACCACCAGATTCACGACAGACCTTCCAAACACCGTCCACAGCAACCTAGATAAAAGAAATTAATAAGATCTACCATGGTTATATATGAGCATAGGTCTACAGACACATGCTAGATCCACCTGTCATGAAGTCGATAAATCTAAAACAATATTGCAAGGACAGGCAGAGGAAAACCTAAAAAAGGAGCAAATAATAAATTGCATCGTGAAAACTTGTTTGCTACAGATCCAAAGGAGGACAACAATTACAAGTTTGTCTGCATTAGGTAGGAATTTCTTCTGCAACATTCAGAATAATTTTATACTTAAGAAATAAACTGGTTCAAAATATGTCAAACCAATTTCACTATCCAATCCAATTATTTATATTCAGAACATAATGCCATCTACAAAGTTACCAAGATACAATGCAGGTCCAATAGCTACCATCAATGACCAAGGTAAATTACAATCTACAAAGCTTAGACACTAATCCTGGCTGCCAGAGTCCCTACTGATAAAATCTCACATGAATTGATCAGACAAATCAAGTGTATGGAGAGTAAATAAGCTGTCCTACTTACTGGCATGAAAAACAACAGGAAGATTATGCAAGATAAAAAGTTGTTTTACCTCTAAAGTGTTGTTTGTACACCTGTGTTGATAACAACCATTACCCTGAGTGGTAGAGCCCCTTACAAAGCCTGTGCGCACCAATGATGAAGTCATGCACCTAACAAGCATGTACCACCAGATAGGAAGGTGATCAAGAAAGACTACAGTTTTGGTCTGTTTAATCACTGCTTCAGGCATATTTGGATTTCCCATTATGTTGCACACTTTAATATTTAAGGCTTTTCTCACAAGCAAATTTAACTTATGCAGTTACACCAAATACTAAATCTCGTTCTTACCTGGAGTTACTTCCTCGGACCTCACCTAGCATTCTATCAGGTGCACGTGCACTGTTGGTGTCTGTGCAAGAACCATCAGAATAAGCAACAAAATATGTGCAATAGTCTGCCAATGATGATTGCCCACCTGCAATACAACAGGTCTTAAAACATATTTAAAAAATGCATCATCTGAAAAGCTCATATTTCTAAATCTTATGAGCTACAAAAATACCGCTTCAGTTGGATTGATAAAATAATAATAGCTTTATCTAATGAGGGCAAACTTAGGCACGTTTGCTTCAAACTGGACCTAGAAGTAGGATTACAAAAGTTGTAGTCAATACAATGCAATTATTTAGCATGCAAATGTGCATAATTCTAGCAAATTGATGGTTCACTACATACAAAATTATAAAGAATGATATCAAGAATTAACTTTTTCTCAACCACAAGGAGTCCTTTTCAAAAACAAACATAGGTAAGAAGATAAGGACATGAAAAAGAGAAATTGTCACACAAGGCTCGTATCATACATACACAAACCTGCAGTGATTCATTTTTGTAATTAGAACCCCAAGGAGATGGGAACACAAAGCAAGAAAGCTTCTTGTAAATCTGAAACAGC
This sequence comes from Musa acuminata AAA Group, assembly GCF_036884655.1. Taxonomy (NCBI): domain Eukaryota; kingdom Viridiplantae; phylum Streptophyta; class Magnoliopsida; order Zingiberales; family Musaceae; genus Musa; species Musa acuminata. Next base: position 31,268,502 of record NC_088329.1, on the reverse strand, counting down.
TATATCACCAGACAGGCAGACTAACAATTTCACTTCAAACTGCCAAGGTTGATCACACTGTTATACAATTCACCTTTCTTTGCCTTCAATGTGTTTCACCAATTACTGACAATATATGCATATACTACGCCCCCTTAGCCTGTCTATAGTCTGGTCCAGCTTGATCTCACTCATTTCATCCACCTATGGCATCTCCTCAGCTTCATCCATCAAGTGACTATTTATACCTATTTGAATTTGTAAATTTAATATTTCAATTACCCCACACTGAAAAACAAGAACCAACCAGAAAATGTGACTGCTATTCTGACTCAAGATCAGAACCCTCCAAACAGGCAGCATTGGAAGATGCTCAGAGGTTCCAAGCCAGCACAGAGTACTGGCATTTAAAAGACAACAAGAACAATAAAATAAAATAAAAAAAACACGATACATCATTATACTTTATCATGAAATAAGAAAGACCAAAGACATCAGAAGATGATATCATGAATATCATCATGAAATAGAACACATATTTCCAAGCTTACCTTTATTAGCCTGTGGGAAATATTGAGCCCATTTTGGCAAGTCCCCATTATAGCTTACAATAGGACAATACCCTTCTGCCTCCTTGTTGTATGTACAGCCTGACAACTGAGTAGTGTTGCATCGGTATGCCCCTTTCCAGTGATTGCAAGGAGATGTAACAAATTCAGTTCCTTGATTCTGACCCCAGTCAAGGTGATCTGCCATGCTATAATTAGCATGATACCACCCACTGTCCTCTAATAAAGCCAAAGTCATTTTTGAAACTACAGATCTTATATCGACAGATCCTGTCATAATTTCATTCATTAGAAGTCTTTTCTCCCAGTGAGATCCTGCCAATAATTCATGTATCATTTAGAAATTATGGTGAGAAACTTAATGGGATATTCGATGAGGCATTTACATTCCACTTATGAAATTGAAGGTACCTGATGTACCACGACCGCCTCCATCTTCCAACTCTAAGCCAGTAAAATTTTCAGAAAATGCCTGACAGAAAAGCATAACCACTGTGCTCAGCGACACTATAATCTCAAATTCAGGAACTGAATTCATTTGCATACTGCCATTACAGAATAAAGAAAGAATCTCATTTCCCTATATGGTTCAGTTAAACATACCCCATAGTGATGTCTGGCGTGCATAACAACTCGAGGCAGGACCACACGTGTGACCATACGGCCAAGCTTCTCATCCATAACTTGAACAGTGACCTAAAAAAAAGAATGATCCATTAGATATTACAGATGATAATTGAATAGTAAGGACTAACCAATTGAGCTAAACAGGATTAGAAATTAGTGAAGAAACTGCAAATGGATACCTGGCTACGCCTTCTTTTTCTCTCATCACGGAAGTGTGCAAAGGCATGAGGATCAAAACCTAAAACATGCATGACCTATGGACAGAAATCCTCATAAGTTACCAGGAGTAGTTGAAGGATTGATTTGTAGAATGTTGCTAACCTCATGTATCAAAGTAGCTGAAAGTAACGTTTCAGCTTCAGCTGTTAAATGACGGGGAGCGACATTTACATGACCTACCGATTGCGTAAGGCTAAATTACATTAGCATAAACATCATAGTTAAAAAAATCCAGATAAAGTTTGTCAGTAAATGCCAACAAACTAATGATATAAAAAGCACCTGCGATTGCACGACCCCATTGATCTCGTTCACATGCCACTGCCCAAGCAAGAGTGTTGCCAGTTGTGGGTCTAGTGGTTACCAAGAGAACCAGATCTGAATCAGAAACACCATCTGCAAAGTATAGGTAGATTTATATGACAAGAAAAATAAAGGAGAAATGCTGAAGCCAAGATAATATAACAAAACTAAACTACATCGGCACCTTCAACATATTCATGGGGGAGTTGCACCCCACCATCCTGTCCACATGCAGAATATCCACTCAACCGTAAGTTTCCCTTGACAGGTTCAACTGCTAAAGCCCTTTTGAACCACTCTGCTGTTTGTCCTAGTGCCTGCTCAAGAATTTTTTTTATGAACAAAAACAATCGATCTAGGGTCTCCACAAATAAGAATGATAAAACATCGTCACTAACTTCACTAATTTTTGTATCCAAGTCAATTTTGGCCAATAGAATGTCTAGTTTCTGTCAGATCTTCATAGGCTTCACCATCTTCAACCAGTACTGGAAGATTCAAATTACACTAAATTCTAAACATTAAAGCTTGACCATATCCAATTTCCAAAAGTGAATCCATCACAAATATCCACTGATTAGGTCTACTCGACATTTTTTCTTTCCCAGTTTTGACTCTTTCTATAAATTGACCCAATCCTACCCTCTAATGGCCAAATTGAAAGTCAAACTATCAAGCTTTAAAGATGATCATATGCAAGATCGGGTTGTTCGCTTGTCATTACATTTAGTTCTTAGTGAAATGCTTCCCATATTCCTCATGACAGCTTGAACTAAAGTAACGCAGCTTATACTTATTTCCATGCCATCAGCTTTTGAAGCATTGTGTCTTTCATTCCATGCATACAAAATCTGGTTGAAATATTAGAAATTTAACCCAATATGTTTCATTAATACAACCTTAATAGACATCACCATGATGCATAACAGCAGCTTTTGTTAAGTCCTAACTGCTAAGTACTTAGAAGTAAGGATTGCTACCAAAAGCTGAAAAGAATGAACCTAACGAACACAATATTGAGTTTGACTAATTGAAAATTAAAGACTAATGAGCAACAGCAGAAGAGATAATTTAGTAAATGTAACTAGTCTAGTAGACATAATACTTGTTGGAATAATACGCTAATACTTCATAGAGTTCTATCTGTTCTATTTTGGCGCATTGAGTTCATTGTCAGAATGCTTGTAATACACTTTTAGCTTACAGTGCATCACTCGAAGTAAATAAAAGTTCACCTAAAGATGTAAAGCCACCGATAGGGTACAAAAATGATATTAAACAACATGATGTATAGCTAAATGGCATTAATATTCTCTTCTAGTTTTCTTGAGGTTTCCAAAACCTAATTCAGTACAGACAAAAAGTGGAACTTCACCGAATGGACAGAAACTGAACTTGAAAGTGAGACACCTTGAATGCACTATTTTATGTTCTCATCTAGTTACCACCCACAAGGTGAGAAATCAAAAGTTGGATGAGAAAACATATGCAAATTTTGGGAAAAAAAATAATGAGCATTTTGCTCTTAAAAAATGGGCAAATAAAGAAATAGACAAATCAAATTGGTATATACAAGTTATACCCACATGAATCAATGCCGACATGGCTGAAGCACCAACAGACAAGAAATTGTACCTTTCGAAGACATCTTTTTTTATCCTCCCCTGAAATGTCTTCCGATGTGCAGTTGTACCAACAATCTGCAAATACTGGCCGATCCCCATGAGTCTTGCACACAGGGGTTCTTGGAACTGACGTTACAGGTGGTTCACCAAGCTGAAATACCATCATGATAAGAGATTAATTCACACCAAAAGAATGCAAGACTCTGAATTCATAGTTGGAGGAATTATCTAACAGAAACACATTTACCTTCACGAGTTCACCCACATTTTGGCAATCCCTATCAAGAGAATGCCCCACAGCATCATAGTTCAAAAGTATCCGGATGGGCTGCTTTGCATCCTTTTGCAGCAAAGGTGCCGAGGACACCTCAAGCAAAGCTCGTCCACCACTATGGCGTGACCTTGACAAACTAGACTGGTAATAAATTTGTGGAGTAACGGAGTATTCTTTTCGACCAGGCCGACGCCTCTGATGGAGTATCTCATCATGGATGCATGAGTGCGTGAGTTGAACATCTTTCGCCCCCACCTTAGGATTTTGCGAAAACAGCAGCTCACTGTCTTGAGATTTTGCACCGGTTCCTCCAAAACACACCAGAAGCAACACAAACTGTACAGAGAATAGCAAATTGAAACTGTGAACTTCCTGTATCGGCCAAAATCGCACCAAAGTATCAGAAAAACAAATGACTGTAGCGCATTAGGTGGACAAAAAGAACGATATCAAATAGCCATTGAATGCACTAGATCAACACAAAAAGCGCTTCACAATTTTGATGAACCCACAGAAAAAAGTATAAAGCTGGTTCTATACAAAGCACAGCAACGACTGCAAAGCTTTCAACAAAAACTCATGAACATCACGAACAACCACAAGAAAGAATCAAGACTTCTGTCACCGCAGGCAGTTCGACCGATTCCATAACGCGAAGAAGAATAATCATCAGAAACATTTTAAAACTACACAAAGATGAGAGTTTTTTCGACGAAAACGAGAATAAGAAAAGTAAGCCCTAAACCACAACCAGCCCGGTCACCCAAATTGCCCCAGATCACAGCAGACGCCGTAATCCAAGGTAAACTCGAGACAACTATCATCCAAATTCTTCGCACCCGCAACACAAGAAACCCCCAAAACTTCCAAAACCTCAAGATCGGCGGATCAACCCGCCCTACCTCAAGAGTGACAGCCGCGAGAAGCACCGACAAGGGAAATGCTGCCCTCGACGACACCCCACGAGGAAGCGAGGGCTTCACCTCCATATATCGACCCCAGGAGTTCCCAGAGCCGCTTCCATCAAACCACGACGGGACCACCCATTCGCGCAACCTAGCACGACCGGCTCCGCCTTGGCTGGAAAGGAGCTAGCTTTCCCCACCGGCCGGGTCGTTGCTATGCCGGCACGCCGCCCGGGTCGAGAACTCCCGTCGCGTGGCCTTCCAAGGGCGGATCAGAGCACCATTACGAGCGGCGACGCTCCCCGACGAGCGATGGAGGATTCTGGGCGCCGGAAGCAAGGAGGAGAGTAAGGTTTAGGGAAGTCTACCACGCGAGAGAGAGAGAGAGAGAGAGAGAGAGAGAGAGGAGGAGGAGGAGGAGTAGTGTTACGGTCACCGCTCGCTTAAATCTTCATCCGAAAGAAGGACACGATTTAATTTTAACGGTCATTAAAATAAAATCCATTTTTTAATATATATATAATACAAATGCCACTGTACTTGAATTTTATAACGAAAACGCCATCAATTCAGTCTAGGGCTTGTCCATTATAATTAGAGCCAATTACAGCAAGACTTTTGTTATACATTATTATTCTAAGGTAATTATTACAAAAGAGTAGAAAATTTAAATGATGTTGATTTAACAATGGACGGTGATCGATGAAAGAAAAAAAAAAAAAAAACTCAATTAAACGTTGTTCTCACTTTAAATTATATATAAATGTTGCTTAGTTGAAAATTATGACATACTATATTGATCGTAGCTGAGGAAAGCTTAAGGGGTCAAAAGAGTGTTAGATGCATTTATGACAGTCAAATTGGATAGCTTCATTTCTGATCAATTCTGGATCTTATGCCATAAATTCTTCCTCCTCATGAGTGTGAATATTTTGTTTTGCTTAAAGAAAACAGTGCAGTGGAAAATGTGGAGAAGCTTCATAAAATTTCCAAGTCATACTCGTTGAAGATGTCATTGATGTGTGCTTTCTTTAGTCAAACAAGCTAAAATAGGTCATTGTTTTCCTTTTCGTTAGGATAGAGTGAGAAACGTTCTTTTCTGTATGAAACAATCAGCTAAAGCATACATACATCAAAACAAGGACCATCGATTTCCACAAAGATCTGAATCTTCAATTGCTTTGTGATATGAGGTTATTATGGTAGTTGTGTCCGAAACAATTTTAGGTTCAAGTCAATTCAGAGAAAAAATGCTACCACAAACACTGCTTATTGATGTTAAAGATCTTCTTCATCCTAAGTTGCTGAGAACTGATCACTCTACGCATATTACATTCACCTCCAATCAGCATAATCACATTTTGTATACTGATCATCCACCTTGTCATAATATTTGAGAGATACAGGAAGATGGTAACAAGCAAATCATATACTTCATATTTTTGCACACTGATCATCCACCTTGTCATAATGCTAAGAGATACAGGAAGATGGTAACAGGCAAATCAGATACTCCAGCTCGGCTAAAATGTCAAATCTTACTGATCCCAACCCCAATCATAGTTGTAAGACAGATGGATAGATAGATAGATAGATAGACACCCACCCACAAACCACCATAACTATACAAGAAGGTCCTGCTGTAAATACATGTGAGCTAGATGGCATATTCATACACAAATAAATTTTCTTCCAAGTGGAGTTGCCGGATGGAAGGAAAGGTTCAATTTTAGAAGCAGCAAGAATCGCTGCTCCAGTGGGATAAGGAAGAGAGGGAAGAAGCCTTGACATGGTGGGCAGGGTTTGGTATTACTCCGATCCCAACCTTCCAAGGAAAGCCACTTGTTCTATTGTTTACGTGCCTTCATGTAATTATGTGTAGGCTTATTCTTTCTCCTCCTCCTCCTCCTCCTTCTTCTTCCTGATTGCCTGCTGAACAATTCAAGGGTAGGTGGAGAACAACAGGTCATGTAGTCGAACTATCTTACTTGGGTCATCTATGGCTTTGTTTATTATATGCACAGGAATCAACAGAAATGTGTTCAATTATTTAGTCTTATCCGGAGAGAACCACTGGGCAATAGCTACTATCAATTGTGAATGTGGTCCACGGAGAGTCAATTGGATCTCAACTATCTATCTTTTGGGAAGATAGAATCACAGGACTAAAAGGAATTTAGCTAAACAATAATAAGACAACCAAAAAGTAACATAGTAAAAAAAAGTCACTTAGGTACCACTAAGCAGATCGGACATATGTAACAACACTTACCTATTAGCTCTGCTCCAACAGTAGTTGGTTCCATATTACATGGTACTGAAGAAGGCCTACAGGAACAAAAGAAAGAGGAAGAGAACAAAGAGAGATTGTGATGACAGCGAGTTAAGCACTTTCCTGCAGAGTTGGTGACTGAAGCCACTTTAATAACATAGTAAATTGAAAGAAAGAACCCAAAAGTAATGTGCATAACTTGTACTGATGTGCTCGAGAGAAGGAGATGGTTAAGAAATCCCCCAAGTCTGCTGACGAAGAAGACTGTATGAAACAAGTCCTGTGCTCCAGCCATGCCTCCCTCCTAAATCATGATTGCTTCACCCGAAAAGCCAAAACCCAAGAAGAACGCACTGCTTTCTTCTTCACCCATGTCTTCACCTAAAAAAATCCCAACACCCAGGCAGCGTACTTCTTCTTCAGAGGACACTTGCATGCCTCCTTGGAATCGGAGGTGGGATTTCTTTGCATAAGTGGACACCACCACCACGAGACAGGGGTTCCTTAATCTTGGAAGGAAGAAGCAGTTGGACACCATGGCTGTTGCTTGGTGTCAAAGAAACACCCAACCTTGTGCGGATTTATCCTTGTACGGACCTATGGCAACACAAGAACGACTGGGTGGGTGGGTGGGTGGGGGGGGGGGATAAGAAGGGTTGTGTAGACATTTCATTTAAATATAAATATTTACATAAATGCCAAAAAAGGGCAAAATATGGCATTATATATATATATATATATATATATAATTAATTAATTGGCGAGAATTACAGAAAAAAGGCCAAAATATGACATTATAATATTATATATATGTAATGCCTAACAACTATGTCTGAGCCCGGGTTCGAACCGGGGACCTCTAGTGTGTGAGACTAGCGTGATAACCTACTACACCACCCAGACGATGTGATCAGGCTCAATAGTATTTATATATATATACATATATATATATATAGATATATGGCTGCAAGAGATTTTTATGGACCAAAAGAGAGTCAACTTATTCTTCATAGAAGTCAACTCATGATCCATGTTGGTATCAGTGTTTTAGACGATAGATTTATCATTTTCAGAAGGGAAAAGAAGGATAGATTTGACAAAGATTACACAAGCTATTTAACTCAAACTCCCGAAGTAGAGATGAAGGTCGAGCGAATCGCTGATTTCGGTAAACAGAGAACATCACAGAAGCAAAGGAACACAGTGGACTTGAAGAAGAAGAGATTGCTCGACAAATTTCCTTTTTCATTTTATTTCGGAAGAATTCTTCCTTCCACCTCGCATTCTCGAGAGAAGAAACGAAGGAAGAAGAGAGTGTGCTCCTGCTCTTATCAGTGTCTGTTCCCTTGGGTATATATGTAGTCTGTGTGAGCTACAAGCGTTCTTCTCATCAAGCACTCCTCCTCGTTAGCTGCTCCACATCCTTCGTCCACCCTTTCAAAACCGTCTGCTTCTGCACCCTATTACGACAAACACATTACATATCAGAGACATGGAAAACAATCTCAATTAACCCAAAGAAGACATCATTTCAGCTGCCAAGGTGAGTGTTTTTCTGCAGAAATCGGACAAGTACCTCTTGTTGGGTGTTTCTGGGATCCACTGGCTCATGTCGAGCTGCTCGGCCAAGTGAGAAAGAGAGCAGAACAGCTATGACGAAGAAGGTGACACACTTTGCCATGACAGCTATCTTGTAGATAGATCCAGGGGGATGCTTCCCGCTGGTTGAACACCAGAGAGAGGAAGCTGTACTGAAGTTGGAGGAAGAAGGGAAGGGGAGTGGAGAGGCTTTTTAAATAGAGGCTCATGAATGAGTGTGGACACATGGATTCTTCTTTTCTCTCTTTCAGACCGACCGTTCACAAGCATATGGACTTGTAATTAATTGTTTGTGATATTCTCTTGAAATGTTCCTTCAGCAATAATCCACAAGCTTCTTTCTTCTTCACCGAGGAATTCCCTGCATGAATGATACCGGTTGGCTGCAACTTGTTCTCGGTGGATGCCAGCTTCTCTCTCCTCCTTCCGCAGTTAGTGACTTTTTGACATGGATCACTCCGTTCTTTCCGCAAACCAAAAGCTCTTCCTGTGGATTCCCGATAGGATAGGGTGGGTTAAAGAAGTTCGAAGCTGCATAGATCAAAAGATTGCAAGTATTCCAGAAAGACGGTAAGATTACTTATTTGTTTTACTGGACGGTGGGATCAACTCAACATCTCTGCTGTCGGACACCACTAGAGAATTTACTGGTTCGACCATTGTCTTAAGTCTGAATCCGATGAGGAAGAATCTCGTTGTTGGTCAGCTTCGGCAAATCTTCAACAGCCATCCACCGTAGAAGATAGGTGAGGTGATGACTTTGAATACTCTTTGTTTTCAGGAAAAAGAAGATTCGTTATGGTCTTCGAAAGCATGCGAAAGCTGTGTCACGACGGCCTTATCAGACACAGGTCTCCTGTATCCACGTAGAAGACTCCTGAGTTATCCCCTTATTATTATATACATTCTCACATAAATCTCAAAAAATGAACATATTTATTCTCTCGTCCTTTTTAGAAATCAAAGAGAACACAAGTTTTAAATATGCTAGAGAGAATCCGAGGAATACTCTACTCAAAAGTATCTTTCTTCACACCAAAATTTAGGATATTTATAGAAGAATCAAATCCTAATTTTGAGAATTTACAGAGTATTAGTTAATAATTAGTGTGGAATAATATATTGCTGGAATTATGGGCTAAGCCAAGAAGGGAGTGCAGACATCCAATCCAAGCATCATGGAGAGCGGAAAGATTTGGTTGACCGTCGTGCCCTGCCATGAGTTGACCGCTTCCATCCTCGCGAGAGAACAACCATGGAAACTATGCTCTGCAGTAATTTTCCCAATACAAGCCGACGACTCCTGAGATGTGCTCCTTATGTTTGAAGACATCACACGAGCAGAACGATGTTGCAGATATGCGTGAACGTGGAAGACAAAAGATTCATGTCTTCTAGTCTTCATAGGAAGAACGAAGAACGAAGAAGGAAAACTAGAACAGAGAGCAGCAGCCACAGTGATTTCCTGACGGTGACTCAGTTCAATCTTGTCCAGTGCCCCACTCCTGATGATGAATACTGGTTTCTTGTCTGCATTTGATCATTGCTGTGGGATTCAAAGGATACTTCCCACCAAATCAACCAAAATATCACAGTGCCCACGAAAACTCCTCTGTTAGAAGACATATAGAGATGTATGTATTGTGGTCTTTTGTTCTTATGAAAGAGGGGGGCGGCGCCCCGCGGTGGTTGTGGGGGAGAGAGAGAGAGAGATATATATATATACCTTTGAACAGTGGAAGAGTTCACTGGGTATTGGTGGTGGTTGCTGAAAAGCTAGAAATCGTGACAAGACATCAGACTCTGCCCACCAAGAAACAAACACTTGCATGCTGCCTACAGATTCGCTCCTCCGTCGCCATTACGATCGATGGCAATGTCTCGACCAACATCTGGGCGAAGAGATTCTTTGGAAGTGCATATAACTCCTCATCCTGTCCTGTTCCTCGACTCTTCTCCCCTTCTGAAACTTCCTTCGTTCTACTCTCCTTCAGAGCCTCAAAGCGTGAGAACCAATGGCATGTCTTTCTGAATCGCCTGCTGTTCATGGACGACGCCTTCTCGAGCTGCTGCAAGAGCAACAAGAGCCTTTCCACTTGGATGTTTACCTTCTCGAGAAAGGGCACTCGGATAGGATTCTTGCATCCCGGTCTGCAAGCATTACCTGTTGGCCTGGTGGGAGTACATGCACGAGTCTGCAGAAGCTGACATGCCGTCATCTGAGAACTTGTCGAGACATGATGAAGAAGACGCTCTGCGGAGCGGCTGAGAAGAACTCTCTGAATTGGGAAAGAATTGCGCGGAATCATTTGAGGGTAGACTCGAAACGACGCAGTCCCGTCTCGACTCTCGAGCTGCGTTGTGGCCGACCAGTCGATCATGTTCGACGTAAGTTCTCGGCATTCTTCCTCCTCCTCCCTCTACTTATTGGTGATGCAGGACATCATGTTGTTGGTTCTTTCCTTGCTTCAGATGTAGAAGGGAAGATGTCAACCGTGGGTTTGGATTTGCCAGCCAAAGTTCTTGACATCTTCAACGAGCTGCTTGAGGTAGCTTATACCCCAGCCTTCTATGAACTCATCGGATCAAAGTGGCAGCTGGATCGATCGGACAAGCTTTTGGATTCCCATGAATGTTTCAATCATGAGATTCCTCCGTTGTTGAAGCAAAAAGCTCTCTCTACCATAAGAGAGCTGACAGTCTCAGAGCTAGCAAGCTCCAGGAGTGAGTGGAGTCGATTCCAGCTTCAGATGAGGGAGATTGCAATCGACATAGGAGCTGCCCTCTTCGAAGATATCAAAGAAGAAACAATTCTAGATATTATAGGCTCTCATTGTACATCTCAGTGGAGTTCATCATCACTGTAGCAGTATGGTACACATCAGTTCAGTAGATTCAGGAGCCTCCTTTTATCTCTTGTGAATTGACATCGAGTTCCTCCTCGCTGGTTTCAGAGAAAATGGACCACAGCATCCTCTTAAGACTCATCAATTGAGATTGCTTGAGTCATATCCGTACTAGTTTTTTCACCCCATCATTGAAGACTCAACCACCATGACTACATAGAGGAACAAAACAAATGTTCAGTAAGCATGTTGCTGCAGCCTTTCAATTTTCTATTGTGGTGATGATGCTCGATTGATGTTAGAATAAGTTGAATGATCTGAACAGCACTTGATACCTGTATGTTTAAAATAGAGTTGATGGATGCTTCTCACCTGTGCATCACTTGCTCACAGAAACACTCTTCTGCTGCATTGCTGCTTGAAAGAAACTGCACATCGCAGTTGTCTATTTCTGTGGCAAACATAAAAGCCTTTGGCAATCACAATCCACCATTTACTGAATGGACAGCAAAACATGAATTATAGGGTCTTATAGGTATGTTGTTGTTGTCAGTGCCCTACAAAACCATGTGCAACATTAGTAATGTAATTGATAGGCATAAATGGCATGAAACCTGGGAACAGCATCCAACTATTTTGCATTATGAACTACATAAGCAAGCCTTCATTCATTTGATAAGTCACACGTTAGTAATATGTACTGCTACTTCAGTGTGTTTAATAAGTCGATGGAAGAATCATAAAACCTAAATGTCACGGGCTTTGCCTGAGTCGTGCGGTACCCTTGCGTGTCCGTCCGCAAAGGTCAGCCTCTTCGAAGCCTCCCATGGTCCCTTATGACCCACAAAAGAGAGAACAGGATAGAGAAAATGCCTCACTCGGGATCCACAAGCAAACATCTCCGAAAATACTTCATAGACAATGCAAATTACAAATAGACTTTACAAGCTCTGAACAGTTGCACAACAAAGGGTAAAATAGTCCATTACAGACCGAAAATCTCTCGCACGTGTCCACATGACACAACCTTTATTTACAAGCCTAAAGCGGCCACCAACCTAACTAAAATGAGACTATTAAGTCTTCGACCGTCCCTCTACATGCTGTGCAGAGTATGAACATACCAAAAGACACGGACATACATAAGCATTACATCAAACATCCTGTTTGGAAGTTTGTCCGAGACATAAACAAGCCTTGATTCATTTGATAAGTCACACACTGTAATATGTACTGCTACTTCAGTGTGTTTAATAAGTCGATGGAAGAATCATAGAACCTAAAGGTACTGCAGTAAAATGCTTTAAACAGGTCAGGGCAGTGCAGAAATGGCCATTGGAGAATTTATACTTGTATATAAGCATCAAGTTCATGTTGTCAAATACCTATCATACGTCATCTTGGTACAGGTTTTAAGATGAAACTGATGAACAAGATTTTGCCAGCTACAAAACTTGGTACCCATTCGAGAGACACAGTTTTAATGTCAACTCACTTATCATAAATTCCAAGAATGCATAGATAAATGAAGTGCATCAACTTGCTCAAGCAGTGGTTTTCATGGCAACCAGAGGAACTTTTAGAGACTTTAGGATGTGTTAGCTTGTCACACCATGCGTTTGGTTTTTAGATCAAAACACAAGGGGCCCTTAAATTTCTGCCTCCGATGGAGCAATGCACCTGAACTGTTTTTTTTTTTTTTCTGTAAACTACTGTTGAGAGAAATTGATATCTGAGCTGCTCACAAATTTGTGGATGAGAAACCAAAACTTGTTTCAAGTGTATGATTGAAGCATAGGACAATTCAGATATATGACCGGAGATAAACAAAAAATCATGATACTCTTGAGTTGTCTTTTGTTTCTGAACAAGCCTGGATCTTCAAATCATGGTGTAAAGCCTAGCAAAACACTGCTGCAAGCTCAATGGTGATGAATCCAGGCAAACAAACCACAATGGTTTTACATAGGAAGAACTTCCAACACCTAGTCTTTCAGGTTTACTTCTGACAAATGAGATTAATGTCAGTTCTCAGACTTTTGGTTCCTGTTCCTCTGAAAACTATCCCACTTCCATAACAGAAGTTGCACCGATGAACTCGAAAAAAATGTAAGAATGCATTCCCAAGTATCGTGACCAGCATTGCAGGGAATATAGTTCCCCAAGTAATTGAAGGATCCAGCAAGAGAGCAAACACCAGGCATTTTAAGCTTAGCATCTGTTCTTAAGAGGCAACAGTATGAAGTCATACATAGCTGTTTCTGGATTTAGGACATGGTACAGAAACAAAAGAACAAATAAACAACACCGCTAGAAAACTACAACTCGACGGTTCCTAGTCCTTGATTAGCAGAATTACCACTAGTTGCCAACAGGGATCATCTCATTTTCTCTCTCTGATGCTGACACTTCTCTTTGCAGACCTCTCGAATGGTCACAGTGAGGGGATGGTGGGGGTGTTTACAACAGCCGAACCAAGGAGTTCGTTGCACAGTTTGCCGGTGCTCTCATGAATTTTGAGGTTCTCCACCCTGGGGCTACTGCCATTGCTGCTCGACAGTGAACCAAACGAAGCTTTCTGTAAGACACCCGTCGGCGAGGATTCCAACTGACGGCTTGAATCCCAATTGTCACACAGTAAGTTTAGAGATGATGATGAGCAGTTCTTGCTTTGGTCCTTGGGAGTGCTGCTGTTGGTGCTCGTCAGAACCTCCCCTAGAGGTCCAGCCATGGAGGCCTCCCAGGAGATTGGTCTCCAACTAGCCTGTCGATGGCACACTTCATTCAGCAGTCCTACTCCAAGACCCATGGGGATCGGATCATGTTCCCTGGATAACTTGAGAGGTGAAAGTGCCAGTTTGTCATGGTTAGATAAGGAGGAAGATGAGAAGTCAGAACAAGACATGGGGATTGAGATAGAGAGCTGGGTTCTATCAGATTGTGTTTCTTCTATTTCAGGCCAGGTAACAGTTGAGTGATCAGATTGGGATTTGGGACAGACATCAATGAAGTGTCGGAAGGCATGGGAATTGGACTGCTGGTCATTAAGCTTTGTGTTCGGTATTAAACCGATGTTGTCAGAGAATGAACTACCTGAGGGATTCAAAAGTGAATCAGCAGAAATGAGCCCAAAGTCTGTTCTCGAGGAGGTCTCCCCGAAGGGATTGTGTTGCTTTGAGAGAGAGAACGAGTTATTAAGGGAATTCTGGTTTGCAGGGTTCAGCATAGACAAGCCCTTCAAATTCCGCAAACAATCATTTCGATCTTCTTTGCTCATCAGCACCCTGCAGAACATAGATCAGTGTTACACAAGGATCTGGTTGGAATGGCACATCTTTTACCAAATGACTTGAGAATCCACTAATCTCCAGTATAAAAAATTACGAAATGTCAAACTCTAAAAGTATCATCATAAATGTAGTTTATTCTTGATCTGGTGTATAAAAAGGTGACCGGCACTGGTGATATCCCACGGCATGAGAGCAATGAGAAACACTTTGAAGATATTACAGATGCAAGCTTATGCGAAAACACAACATGATTTGATTGGTCCAATTTTGTGTCGAAGTTAAAATTTCTCATACATTTGCATGTGTAATTCTGGTTCAACAATGACAAACATTTAGTGCAAGCTGGTGAATCCAGCACTATTTTCATTGTTAAAAATGCAGTGAATCAGCACTAACTAGCAATTTTAAACTTATCAAATGTTGTTGTTTGCAATAGCTTAAATGAAATATGAATTGAATACAAATCAAGAATAAAACCATGGATCAGTGATTTCTTGGCTCCTTATACTCATTAACCCACTAACCCTATCAGCATCTTCGTCATGACAGCAAAATAAGCTGTAAGTGTTAAAACCATCTAATTTATTGAGGAAAAAAAGATCAATAATTAGTTGTTTCCTACCCATTGAGCTGCACAGAGCGAGGATCAGTGATGTTTGACTGTAATTTTTTATTCTCATGCTGTGAAATGGTGAGGCTAGCAGACAAAGTGCCATCAGGAGCAGCTGAAGCTGACTGTGAAGATGCGATGGCAGGCATCGCTTTCGCGGCATGGCCAGTGTGGCCTTCCACATGCTTTCTTGAACGATGGCGGCCTCGGTTCATGTGTCGTTCACAGTACTTCTGGTCAGCAACTGCATCCCTCGAGCACCGCCATTTCTTCCCATCAGTCCGACGGCATCTACCAGGCTCTGGATCAGCATTTCCAGAAAATCCCACATGGAATTGTCCCCATCCAACTGCTAAAACCAAAGAGTTTAGCAGCAATAATATAGTCTTTTATGTTTTTGAAATGAGATCTTTCAGAACCCAAAATAATCAAGAAGGCAGAAGGTCATGAAGTGTATGTATCATTTAGGATTTGACCATTCCTTTTTATAGAGCAAAACTTTATTAGTATCACCATATTTACAAAGGAAAAGGCATGAAGGTGATAAAACTTTAGTTGAGTTAGCACTATTTCCAAAAGATTAATCCGTCAGGAAAGAGCACAACTAGTGTATAAATTCTAGCAAATATAACCGTGGAGTTATATTTCCAGATGCACACTGGCAGATCTAGCATGCATTTGGATAAGCAATCAAAGGTTCTGCTAAGAAAGATTGTGCATATCTCCAGAAAACTAGCAACTTCAGCTTATGCTTCAAAAAAAGATGTCAGAATGCTAATGAAGAAGATCTATACTGCCTAAAAGATGAATCTTTCTTGAGAATCTGCAAACACTAACCACCTCACTAAGAAGCAAGCATGCATGGCTCCCTTATGCCAACAAATATTTCTTGGATACAGGAGGTGAAAGACCAAGGAGTACCTGAATCAAAAGATCCAGAAGACAAGGAAGGGAACCCAGACGCGTTGAGGCTTCTTCTGATGGGAACGAGCAGAGTGGCCGGTATGGGGACATTCACAACAAGGTACTTGTAGATCAAGGCCTGGTGTTCCAGCTCCAGCCACTGAGATGGAGTGAAGGGTCCCCTAACCCTCGCAAGAACCCCTTGCATGCTCGCATGAGAGGTTGCGGAAAACAAGCCTGAAACAGAAGAAAGGAAAAGGTGGGGAACGAATGTGAGGTGAAAGACGAGCCCGAACTCGAACCACGTTAGATGCAGGGGGAAGACAAGGAGAAGAAGATGAACATATTAGACAACCGCAAAGTCCCCCGAGGGGACCTGGCAGATGAATCACAGCTCCCATGCCTTGCCTGCAGCATTTGAGGACGCACATCAAACTGCAAAAAGATCGAAGACGCCATCTTTTTCCCCATATCTTATCATTTTCCTCGAGGAAAAAGCATTACACGAGATCAGGGAATATTAAGGGATGGATGGTTCATTCTGTTACTTTTTCTCTCTTGGATTGATTGCTGTGTCCCTTACCACTTTCTCTCACGAGAAGACAGAAAGAACTTGAGCTCCGAAAACAAGTCCTCGGAAGACAATAACCCAAAAGAAAGGAGAAACAGGACGGAAGAAGCCAACTCTGTTTTTTTTTTTTTTTTTTTTCTTTTCTTTTCTTTCCTTGAAAAGACTGAAAAAAGGACAAAAAATTCTACGAAAAAGAATCAAAATCTGCTACTTCCCGAACCCCCTGCTTGTTCTGAGAGACCAGAAACAAAACCCCCAAAAGAAAACCACCGTCAACCAAACATCCACCACCCGCCAGAGAGACTTAATAGCGCCATCAATACGTCTGATCCAGCAAGTATGTAGTGCGTGTTACCTGCATTCCTGAGATAACACCCCGTTGGAGAAGGCGCCGACGGGCGGATGTGGTAAGGCAAGGTCGCATCACCAGAGACAGCCATGTCACTCTGCTTGGACGTGGACGAGAAGCTGAGCATATGTTCTCCGTCAGGAAAGAGGTGATGGGAGTCGGATCTGAGGAAATGAGGTGTCTTTGTTGGTGCCGTCACCAATGCTTCGGTCCTGGCCATCTTGAGGGATCTCCAGTCGCAGTCCTCAGGTTCAGCAGGCCTGTCATGCTTGTGGAAAATGGATCCAAAGAATCCTCTTTGCCTGCTGACTTGGGTGTCTTGGGAGGTCAGGGAAGAAGAGAAGAGGTTACCGCCCTCGGAAGAGGAGGCGCCCACCAACCCATCCATGCTCACCACCTCACCGAAGTCCATCTCCTCCACCACCGCCCGAGCCCACTATACGACCGAGGAGGTGGGTTCATGAGAGTGGAAGCCGAGGGAGAGAGAGTGGGAGAGTGGGAGCAGGAAAGCAAGCATCTTAAGGATGGGAAGTTGGAAGAAAGGGAAAGCAGAGCATGGTTCTTATGGTTGGGAGTGAGCCCAGGCTGTGTTTCTTTTGCTGGAGAAGTGAAATCAAATTATTGGATGAGAAAGACAGAGAGAGAGAGAGAGAATCAAAATCGTATGCGTTATGTGTGATCATTTTCTTATACGGTGATGAACATGCGATCCAAATTCCTCTCACTGAATTGTGCTCAGTTTAGTTATGTCAGTATATCTTTGTAGATTAAGATTAGATTATTGTTAGATTCAAAGGAAACCAGCAAGCTCATCTCACCAAAACCAACTTCAAGGCTACACGTACGTTTGGGCGTGCTGTGTATGGCCAGCAGGGTTTTTGTCTCTGAGCTCCTCCTCCTCCTCCTCCTCTTCCGGCAGAACTTGGTCAAACTTATGGACGACAATGACAAAAGCATTTCTCTTTCCTCATACGTGGAAACGTCTTATTACGACTCGATTCATACATACATGCTGCCGTCAAACAACGTAAAAAGACCCTCCTCCTTTTGTCTTTGACATCCATGGAAGCCATCAGCCATGCATGCATTCCGCCCGCCCCCTACACAATATTAATAGCCTCTGTGGACTTTTTGTCCCCCCTTTTGTTCTCGATCGAGGTTAAGGCAAAAGAAGAGAAATCACAGGCGTTCTAGGTTGATGCGTAGCGTTAGGGTTCCTGGGAGAAGTGGAGTGCTGGAATCCGGGAAGCATGGGTCGGTTGAAGTGACGAGTCGAGGCTAAGATGATGTAGCCCAAAGCTCACCGTTCCTGCAGCTCTTGGATGCTCCCAGCTCAGTGAAAGATGGTAATTATGTTTTGAGAATGTTGAAGATACAGAGGAGGAAGAAGATTCCACCAGCGGTGAGCCCCCTCTGTTCGCCCACTCCTTGCAACAGGCACGACACCAACGATGGGCCGATCCATCGGTGGCATCACATCAGAGCGTCCTTAAACACAGTAGCTTTGATGGAGGAGAGGGTGGGGGGGCGGGGGCGGTAGGGCGTCCTCAACGCAGCCATAATGGAGGCTTTGATGGAGGAGGGAGAGGAAACGTTGGTATCGAGCTGTGCTCCCCATGGACCCAACCTAAGCCCTCCTCCGGGGGTGGGGGGTCCATCTCCATCAATCATGCATGCGGCATCTCTCATCCGATAAGGGAATCCAACAGCGAGGCTTGACAGGGACGTATCATTCCACCGCTACATATAGTTATGCTCTCCCACTATGCAACTTTGGCAGCGAATAGATTAGGCACTCTCTTTTACTTTTGCTGGTAACTCCCCGTCCACTCATTCGACTCTCTCGGCAACACTTACCCTCTCCTCATTAATCCATGAAAGACCTCCGGAATCGACCCTGACCGAGGCCACCATCGACGAGAAGAATAACTCTTACGGTCTCCCTCACACGAAGCTCGCAGGATGAATCGAAGGGAGAGAGAGAGAGAGAGAGAGAGAGAGAGAGAGCGAGAGAATTCGCCTCCTTGTGGCCGACACGTTGACGGGTCCACTCCGGTCACCTTGAAGTCGATACTGCTTCTGTTTTTACTGCTGCAAACTCTATATATTTGACCCAGTAATCTCAGCAACACCTGTGAGCGAGCGACCTCCGTCAGAGAGAACTCAGCCAAACCAGAGAGCATGCATGCAGGAAACAACGATAGAGTGATCACGTGAGCTGATGACAACTTCTCGTTACGTAGCGTTGGGAAGTGCAAGCAAGACTCGGGAGGAGACATGGATTCGACCCTTAAGTTTATTAGGGTAGCTGTTCACCACCCCACTCCCCTTGTGATTTATCTTGCAGACTCGTGATTCGAAAGTGCTTCTACGAGAGCAGTCGGTGATGGAAGCACAAACACCAATTAGTGGCCCAGCTTTCATGGTGTCTTTGCTAAGTCGTTAATGGACATTTATGACCAGCTTGCAATGTGGTGGTGTCGTCGGGTCCAATGTCTTCTCGGTGGGTGTGACCACCTCATATCTATCCTTGTATATGGTGGAGCAAAAACATCCAAGTGGTCTCTTGGCTGCCTGTTGTTGCTATGAACCCTACCCTACACAGTTTCTATATCTCTCTCCACATCATTTATAGCCACGAGATATTTGTCCATTTGTTGTTGCTGGTTAGGTGCATGTGAGCCCTACCGACCTCTTCCAACATCCTTTTTAACTCTTGCTATCAACTTCAATTATTTCTCCTATTTTTTTCCCCCTCTGATTCTAACACTGCCTTGTTCTGGAATTTATTCCCTAGATTGTTCTGGAATTTGTTTCCTGATTCCCATGGAAGGAGGCTTCCACTTTAACCTGCAATTTGGTTTGGCTTTTATGCTAAAAAGCATTCCCCAATAATGCTGAAAACTATCATTTTATTGGAAGGAGGGAGAGAACAACCGGAAGCTAAAGATATCAAAAAATTTAATTATAAAAAAAATATACTAAAAAGTTAATGTAAGACTAACACACTTTTCATCTATATCTATCATGAAAAATATTATTGATAACTTGATACGGTGTAGACTCATGTATGAAATAATATCCGAGGTGTATTCGAGGTAAAAGTATTGTGCTCTCGAGGTATCACCAGACTAGGGTCGACAGAGGTTTTTCAATCCGATCCCTCTAACGCTTAAGTTAATAATTTGAGTTTTCCAAACGTGAGCTCGAGTAGTTTAGAAAATGAAAGAGTAATCATCTTATTTGTTAGTTTAAGATGTATTTTTATATATTGAAAGAGGGAAAGTAGTTTATGATGATCTTTCTTGTCATAAAAGAAGAAAAGAGAGTTTATGATTATTTTTCTTATCATAAAAGAAGATAAAAAAGCTTATAATTGTATTTCTTATCATAATAAACGAGATGAAAGTTTATATTTCTCTGTCTAAATCTTTATACATATATATATATATATGTACATACATATATATATATATATATATATATATATATATACATATATATATATATATATATATATATATATATATATATATACATACATATATATATATATACATACATATATATATATATATATACATACATATATATATATATACATATATATACATACATATATATATATATACATATATATATATATATATATATATATATATATACATACATATATATATATACATATATATATATATATACATATATATATATATATATATATATATATATATATATATATATGGATGGATGATGACTTGGATGCCACGTGACAACCAAGCCGACGGTAGATTCTCTATCAATATTTATAGATAAAATAAAATTTTTTACCTTAAGAGATCAACTATAAGATTGCTATGTCATCTTCATTCTCATTTAATACCCTCTCAAAACATAACATTTAATGCTTTTAAAATTCTTATATCTTACTTTAAAACAAAAAAAAAAAATCAAATATTTATTAAATAATTAAAGCTTAATTCTCAAGGTTAACATCTTTCATGAGGATTCATTCGTTATCCTCATAAGATATCGGCTTCAAAAAGAAATTTCAAGCAACAAGTTTTCTATTTTGTAAAACTATTCAAAGTGAGACTAAAAAAAATTGTATCTTCGTTGGTCCTCACAAGGTTGAATAGGATGTGGCCAATCCGTTTTGTCCACGAAGTTGAGGCATGCCCAATGTGCATTGAAAGATACGATCGAGTCAAAGTACCCCCACGTCAATATTCTCACCGTGCATCGAGAAGATGCCTCTTATTTTAATACCTCGATGTGATCTATGGTTAAAGAAAGTTCGGTAGGCGTTTCTTATAGACTCCCATCTTCATTTCTTCCATATAAAATTAGTACACTACCAGATTAGTAGCTTGTGGAAAAATATAGCCAGGATTAACTAAAATATTATCCAAAATAGCTTTCCCTCGAGGCTGGGAAACACACAAAAATATGAACTGGGAGCACTCGAAATAGATCATCACGCATTGTGTAAGAAGAAAACGAACGAAAGAGTTTCGGGGAGGAGGCCAACGGATGGTGCCATATTATACTCGTTCCTAGGAGAACATCAAGATGTCACCCACCTTCTTCATGCCTTGAGAGAAAACAAGAGGAATAAAAATGCAGTATCCTGTCTCTAATTTCCTCGTATGCTAGTTGCTTTTCTCTCTCTCTCTCTCTCTCTCTCTCTCTCTCTCAAACAAAGGTCGTGAGCATGCGTTATCTCACAAACACTTAAATCAATATGATAAGCGCAGCGAACAGCATCTCTTCACGTTCTTAGAGTTGGGTTTCGTGACAAATATGTATTTGAGAGTTTATTTACCCAAATACGTATTAATTAGTGATGTACACACGACTATAAGGATAGCTCTTTAAGGAGGAAACAATGTTATAGCACCATCTTCACCATAACATATGCCAAAAAAAAATATCATAACAATTTGCATGAAATATTCTCATTCAGATTATATTAATCTTGAAATGTCCAACAATTTATTTTTTGTTTTATCTTTTGCTCAAAAAATTTGTCCTAACAGATGTGTTCATCCAAACTAGTCTTAAATCATTGATTTTACATTTATTTTTAATTAAAAATTAATTTAAAAAATCATAATTTTATTTGTAAGTATTGATTGTAATGTCTGTCACTTTGAAAACTGGTTATATGATAATGTCATTCTTAAGTTTTTAATTACAAAAAAAAAAATAATCAAAACCTCCTGAAATTAGCTTATCATTTGCCCCCTGCAGGTCTCGACTGTTAAAACGCTCAAATAGTCTTCAAAGAATCGATCAAAGAGGTTTTGATCAATTTTTATTTTTTATTTTTTATTTTTTTTCTATTCGAAAAATCTACAAGGCATCGGTTGGAATGGAATTACAAGTGCAACCACCGATTCTGATTCTCAAAAACCAAAAATCAAAACCAAACTATCTGATTCCAGTTTCATTTTGAATCGACATATCATCAGATCGATTCACTAAACCAAACTATCCAAAGCTGATTCCAGTTTCATTTTGAATCGACGTATCATCAGATCGATTCGGTTCGATTTCATATTTAAACCGACCAAGTTTAATTTAAACTATTCTTGCAGAAGATGTTGGCTCCATAAATTCGATTCGATGATAATTACATCAAATTATGGCAGGGCATCTTTATATGTTACTGTTGCTCATTCGGTACATTCATCCATTCAAGATGTTCCAATCCTTTGCAATGCCACCGGACACCTTGGTACTCACCCCACACCGATGAACAAGTAGGCTCAGAGTTCGGTTACAAGCTTCGATCCTATCTAATTATATAAAATATAGTATATATTTAATTATATTATGATTATAGTTATCAATCGATTGAAAAGAAGTTCTAGTAAAATTTTTAAGAATATAATTTTGATGGGAGATATTTTCTTAATTATCATCCTAAACACTCTATTCTCGTCGGATAGTGCCTCACAAGAGACGAAACACAAATTATTGAGATTATAAATCTATTTTCAATCTCCCTTAGTTTCTAATCCATCACTCATAACGATTTTATGAAGGATACGAAGAAAGAAGAAGGCGAGCATAGTTCTCCATGCAAATCGTTGTAGCTTTCGGATCTGACGACGGTGTACTTGTAAATTAGATAAAGGCTTTTTGAATTACATTGAAATGTAAGTATCATAAATTTAATATATTATTATTTGATTTTAATTTTTTACATTAATTTTTTTTATATAATAATAGTATAATTATGATTTTTATGCTTATAATCGATATGAGAGCCATGTTTTGAAATTAAATACTTTAGAACTATTTATTAGCACACTTTGCTTGTGAAAATATATTATTCAATTTTAATTTACAATGCTTAAATGATCCATTTGTGTTGTCGATCTGCTTTTCTATCTAGTTCTTCCTATTATCTACTTGTGGGCGATGCAAGATGTTGGAAAACCTTGAAAGAGCATCACATGTGCAGTGAAAAATAGAAAACAAAACTGGTTTCACAAAAGAATGATATAATATATTTATGCGATGATTGGGAGTAAAAAACTCGTGAAATCGAAAACTACGTAAGATTCGTAAGATGCTCTCACTTAGGGAAGATCATATATCCCCAAAACTATAGATCCAAGTCCGTGGATGAAAGACCTTCCCACCCGCAAGCTCCTCTCTAACAGTGATCCAACATGATGGATGAAGCGACGACACATCTCATTGCATAAGGCATTCTTTCCTCGCTTTTGCATATCACCATGCAAATAGGGGAAACAATAAATGGGTGGTTCTTTTGCTATCCTCTCACACCAGAGAAGGGGCAAATTGCTGAAGGAAGAATGAGGGAGGTCAGGGAGGTGGCAACTAAAGGGGTTCAGCCTTATAACCCTTTTAGTCATATATCCCTTTTATAGAGAGTCATCTTTGCTAATTCTAACGGATCATATCATATTAGGTATTGGATATCCATCTAATTACCCTAACATATTGGATACTGAATCTCTATCTAATTATCTCTTGCTTAATGGAAATTGGATCTCTATCCAATTATCCACTCTAATCTATTATTGGGTCTCACTCAATGGATCGAATAAAACATCGGCTTATTGGATATTATATATCCAATCCTCTATTCGTTATGTCATCCACCATATGTGTATAACCCTCTAGGCATAATACTAAGTTGGTCGTAAGATGCACCTGTCAAAACTCCTTATGATTTAGTGAATTATCATCCTATAATATTTCACTCAACTCATCCACTATGGATGCACCAAGCTACTATGCCATAGTCTCTAGACGGTATAAGGGAATATAATCCGTTGGACCTATCTACCCTTAGTTATCATGTATCTATAGTCCATCATCCATCTAATATCCTAAAGACCATATTGCTAGCCAGATGTGCCTTGCAAGCTAATCACGTTAGTGATAACATGTGTGACATAACATGTAGTCTTTTCACTTATTATTATGACATTTTCTCACTTTATATTGCTTGTTGCATATATATATATATATATATATATATATATATATATATATATATATATATATATATATATATATATATATATAATGTCCATGGATCTGTGCATTGAGAATCGGATTGTGATGAGATCATGATAATGAGACCGATTCCACTTTAAACACAAACCCTAAATAATCTTAATCATATGTTACTTGAGTGGGACATCGAGATAACTAAATAGATTGGTGTGCTGTATACCCGTCCATATAATGGAAGCGGTTGGTCTCATAGTTGTTAAGTCTTGGATTTTGATGATGAAATCAATTAATAAGTTTGTGATCTAATTTGCATTTTGAGTGACCCGGGACTAGTTTCGATTATAAAAAGACAAAGCAAGAGGAATCAGACGTTGGGCCGGAGTGGAACATGTCAGAAGATTTGACGTCGAGCTGGAGGATCGGTCAACGTATTAGCAGAAGGCTTCGTGCCATGAGTTCGAGCATCGGGCCAGAAGGATTGGATATTGTGCCAAGGAGATCAGATATTGTGGAGGTCAGCATACCGATTGGGCAGATATAAAGTGAGATAAGATGCTTAAATGGCATCTTATCTTTATTGCAAACCTTCTCAGTAGCTTACTGCCTTCTGCTCATTTACGAACGTGTTTCATAGTTAAGTATTTTCCGAATCGGCGTTAAGACGGAAATCAGTTTTATCGTACAAATATCATATTTCAGTTTGCGCTTACATTCTGATTTCCATCATAACTGCAAACTACCTTTATATCTTTGCTTTAACTGCATCTCGCTTGATCACAAGTTAAAGTGATTTACGAATCGACTTTCATACCAAAATCGCTTTTATCGTACAAACGTCGTATTCGAGTTTGCTATTACATTCTGTTGTCTATCTTAAACTACAAACTACCTCTATATATTTGCTTTAACTATATCTCGCTTGATCACAAGTTAAAGTGATTTACGAATCGACTTTCTTACCAAAATCGCTTTTATCGTACGAATGCAGTTTTAATCGTCGAAAGTTTTTCACTGCACTAATTCACCCCCCACCTCTTAGTGCTCTTGATCCTAACAATTGGTATCAGAGCCCGGTATTTCTCATTTCGGATTTACACCCGAGAGAAATGGCTCTTCATGGCTTTCTAGAGGGCTTATCGGTTGTTCGTCCACCATTGTTTAACAGATTGGACTACACTTATTGGAAAACTCGGATTTCTACGTGCGAAACGACTTTTGATATTTGGCGAACACTTGAAATCACGCACGAGGGAACTAGTAGAGTCAAAGACTCAAAAGTTAACATTTTATTGCATGATTTTGAGCTTTTTCGAATGTAACCAAGCGAGACTATAGGCAACATGTACACTCGTTTCACGGATGTCGTCAATAATCTAAGAGTTCTTGGTAAATCTTTTTTGAATTTTGATCTCGTAAGCAAGATCTTAAGATCTATTCCAAAAAGGTGGGATCCTAAAATAACCGCAATACAAGAGATAAAAAAATTAAATGATTTTCCATTAGAAGAATTAATCGGGTCATTAATGACCAATGAAATGACACTTTTGGAACAGTTTGAACCCGATGAGCACTTGAACCACCTTCCAAAGAATAGGAAGGATTTGTAACTCCGGATAAATAAATACCACTTGAGCGATGACTCAAGTGATGAGGACAATGATGAACTTGAACTTCGAACATTAAATCTTAATAAGTTTATTAAACAAAAATCTAAAATAAACAATGAACTTGAACGGAGGAAGAGGCCAAAGAAGAGGAAGACAACCAAGGATGAATCAAGAACTTCCAAAGGTGAAACGGCGAATTGGGCTTTGACGGGCTTCGACTGCATTGTAAGTAACTCAACTCTCTTGAATTATTTTGAAATTACTTGAAGTTTTTCGTGAGTGCTTAATTTAGATAGTAGGAATAGGAAATAAAAAATTGTTTTTCAAAAATTATATCATGATTTTCTTTTTAGCATTGAAAAATTAAAAATTTGATCATGAAAAATATATTGCTAAGGTTTCATGCATGTTATGTTTTGAAATGTTGAATGATGTATGCAACATTAGGGATGATAATTATATGATATGTGATAATGCTTAGGATTAATCCATGTATGTGTATCTTGATGATTTTATGTCATGCATGAGTTTTTGAAGTAAATGTTGATTTGAAACTCTCATTTTAGATTAACATGTTTTTCTTATAATCGTTTTTATGACGAATTAATATGACATTCTTATTGAATCTCGGATTTTGATGATGAAGTCAATTGTCATTTGTTATCTAATCCATATGTTGAGACATACAGTATTAACTATGATGGAAGTAAGACATGCAGTAGGAGTTGCGCCGGAGTCAAGACTATGATCACGTTGGGAGTTCGAGAGTTCGACGGAAGTCCGGACGGTCGTCGGAGCTTCTACGAGAATAAATCTGAGAAGTCCAGGAGCTTGCCAAAGGAAGCTCGTCGGAACTCTCCAAGTGGATCGTCGCAAGTCCAGGAGTTTGCCGGAAGTCTGCCGGAGCATCATCGAAGGTTCGTTGGATGTTCGCCGGAAGCTCGCCGGAAGAAGCGATTGACGCACCGGAGCAAGTTATAGTAAATGTCTTAAGAAATATCGTAGTTAGCATATAGATTCAGTTAGGAATGGGAGGTGATCCCATTAAGTTAATCTGGGGGCAATTGGACCCTTGACTGACCCAAATTGGGCCGAATGGATCAACCCATTCGGACTAGAATTCCTGCTAGGCGGTGGCACTGCCAGGGTCGGCGGTGCCACCGCCCAGGAGAGGGTCTCCCAGGAAAGCTGGGCAGTGTAACTGCCCCAGGCAGGCGGTGGCACCGCCTGGGCTTAGTCTTCGAGTGAGACTGGGTGGTGCAACCGCCCTTGACAGGCGGTGGAACCGCTTGAGCTCGGTCTCCAAGCTCTGCCAGGCGGTGCAACCACCCCAGTCAGGCGGTGGCATCACCAGGGCTCAGTCTCCGAGTGAGACTGGGCGGTGCAACAGCCCCTGTCAGGCGGTGGCACTGCCCAGAGGCTCAGTCTCCGAGTTGCTAGGCGGTTGTACCGCTAGAGTCAGGAGATGGTACCACCAGGACCTCGGAAATCTGGGAAAAGACATTTTTGAGCTTCAAATTCAAATTAGTTTGGGGCCTATATATACCCCACCCTTTCCTGCATGAAAGGGCACCGAAAATCGAATCTTACTCTATGATTTTTAGAGCTCAAAAGTGTTATAAAGGCTAGAAGTTCTCTTCCATCTTTTTCCAAGTTTTGATCTTTCAAGAGAGGAGAGAAAAGTTTGTAAGGGTTGTCTCCTAAGCCCGTCAAAAGGAGTGAAACTGTAAAAGGGTGGTTGGCCTTCGTCTATTGAAGGAAAGTCTCTAGTGGACGTCGGTGACCTCGTTGGTGGAGGAAGCCAAAAGTGGATGTAGGTCAAGATTGACCGAACCACTCTAAATCTCGGTTTGCATTTACTTTGAGCATCTTATCTTTACTAGAAACCTCCTTAATAGCTTACTGCCTTCTGCTCATTTACGAACGTGTTTCATAGTTAAATATTTTTCCAATCGGCGTTAAGACGGAAATCGATTTTATCGTACGAACATCATATTTCAGTTTGCGCTTACATTCTGATTTCTATCTTAACTGCAAACTACCTTCCTTACTTTACTTTAAATACATTTCCGTAAGCTTTCAAAGTTATTATCGGCACGAAACGACTTTTACGTCGGAATCAGATTTCAATGAGTGCTTAATTTAGATAGTAGGAATAGGAAATAAAAAATTATTTTTCAAAAATTATATCATGTTTTTCTTTTTAGCATCTTTGAAAAATTAAAAATTTGATCATGAAAAGTATATTGCTAAGGTTTCATGCATGTTATGTTTTGAAATGTTGAATGATGTATGCAACATTAGGGATGATAATTATATGATATGTGATAATGCTTAGGATTAATCCATGCATGTGTATCTTGATGATTTTACACTATTACATGCCTTAATAACACGTTGAAAATTATGTGTTTTGGATACAAAAAATTCCATGATCATGAGCATGTTTTATCTTCTTGATTGAATTTGAAAATCTATAGCAAAACCATGTCCGAATACATGAAAGTGTTAAATTTCATTTTCGGATTTTCTTGATCCTAACAATTCATTTTTGAGAATCTATTGATCTTGATGATGAAATTCATTTTTCGATCCTAAACGTTGATGCATGTTTTTATTTAACATAAATGAAAAAACATGCTAACATGAAATCAATCACTTAAAATGAAATACTTAAAATATATATATATATATATATATATATATATATATATATATATATATATATATATATATATATATATATATATATATATATATATTATCAATGAAATCATGAATCTACCTATGTTATGAATTTTGTGAACCATAAAAGTGATTTTGATGATTTGAATTTGAAATGAGTTTTATCAAAATCATGATATTGATTTCTTGGAATAACATGAGATTAACTTTGATGATCATTTTGATTCATAGAATTTTAGATTCATGACTTGGTCTTACATTTGTTTATGAGATGGTTGAAATCTTTGTACCTTTGAATTATTCCCTTCTCCTTTCAATTTTTGAATTTATGCATGTTATATGTCAAACATTTGAAACCATGTTTTGGTATCATGCATATCTAAAAAATGTTGATTTGACAAATTGAATGAGTTGAAAAAGAATGATGATTTTTCTCTTGAATATAACTTATGATATTTTTTTATATAAATCATCATTTTGATTTCTCGACATTCGATATATGAGATTTTATTATAAATTAAAATTTCTCATTAATCGATCTCCTATGATTCTACTTGATATTTTCATAAGAGGAGATTTTCTAAATGAATCATGATTTTTCCTTGTAAGTTCCTGGATTTATTACTTGATTTTCTTTCAAAACAAGATCTCTTCTTTGTACTCCTATGATTTTTCTTGATATTTTATTTAAAGAAGATATTTACTATATGAATCATGTCTTTTGGTATTCAAATGATTTTATCCTTCATAACATGATTTCTTTGTATTTATAGCTTGCATGGCTTGAAATGTTTTGGAATGATGCATGCAACACTATGATTTTTCCCTTATATAAAAATGCATGCAACACTATGATTTTTCCCTTAGATAAAAAGGCATGCAACACTTTGATTTTTCTTTTGAAATAATGTGAAAATCAATAATTATCATTTTATGATAGAATGATGATTTGGAATCATGCATGTAATGATGATGTTATATTTTATATACATGATGATTTGGCATTATGTATGCAATACTTATGCCTTTTATTATGATGTATGTGATGTATTGCATATGATATGAATCATAATTAAAATTGTCTTAATTTGAATTCAAGGTTTATCTCAATTATGGAATTTTGAGATAAGAATGATTACTCACCTTTGTCATGAATTAGAAATTGACGTAAAGGGTCTTCCCTTCTTTTTGACATTAACAAAGGGGGAGAAATATCGCTAGCTAATCTTGCAAAATTTAGAAACATACACTTTGCAAAGGAAGCAAATATTTGCTAGCTTACATATTGCAAGGAAAAGAACTTGACATATTCAACATCACAAAAATTTGCTACCTTGCATGATGTAAAATTTGCTAGAATCGCTAGCTTGTGATCTAAAGAGAAGCAAAAAGTTGCTATCTCAAAAGAAGCAAATTGCACAATTAAAGAAGAAAGCAAAAATTACACTTCTCAAAAGAGAAGAAGTTGCTATCTTGAACATCATCGAGAATTGCTAGCTTGAAATCTCAAGAAAATGCAAAATGTGCCATCATGCCTATCTCAAAAAAAGCAAATATGCCAACTTGCATATCTTTGAATTTGCTAGCTTGCAAAACTTACATATTTCAAGAAGTAAGAGTTGCTTTCTTGAACATCTCTAAATTGCTAGCTTGCAAGATCTAGAATGTTGTAACATTGCTAGCTTGCAAGATGTAGAGCTTGCTATCTTGAACATATTAAGAAACAAAAATTACAAAAGTGCTATCTTGCCTATCTCAAGAAGCAAAACATGCTAACTTGCGTATCTAGAAAAGTTGACAAAATTTACATATTTCAAGAAGCAAGAGTTGCCTTCTTGAACATCTCTAATTTGCTAGCTTGCATGATGTAGAAGTTGCTATCTCAAAAGAAGCAAAAGTGCTATCTAATATGTTGTAAAACTTGCATATCTAAAACTTGATAGCTTGAATGTTCTAAGCATGATGTAACACTTGCTAAATTTTTTAGTTTCAAAACTGCATGATGATAAAACTTGATATTATGTTTTTCATGCAATAAGTTGAATTAATATCACAAACACAAGAATAGTTGTACTTCTCCTTTTTGTTGATGACAAAGGGGGAGAAGTATGTTGATGACATGACATGTTATGCATAAGTATATGATGACATGTTGCTTGGATTTTTGAATCCAAGAGTTTCTATCAATATGGCATATTGATAGGGGGAGTTTGTTTAAACTCCGGGAGTTAAGGTTAACTCCGTCATCAAGTGGTTGTCATCATCAAAAAAGGGGAGATTGTTGAATCTCGTATTTTGATGATGAAACCACTTGATATATGTTTATGATTTAATCTGTGTTTTGAGTGACGCAGGATGCTTTGATCAGGATGAGACAATTAAAGCAGGAAAAATCATGTTGTGCCGGAGGAACATGTCAGAAGATTGGACGTCGGGCCGGTGGATTGGTCGACATATCGACAGAAGGCTTCGGGCCATAAACTCGGGCATCGGACCAAGAAGAGCGGGTATTATGCCAAGGATATCGGAGTTGTGGAGTCAACTGGCCAATTGGGCAATAGGCCATAGAAGAGGACGATGCGCCGAAGAATCGGACGAAGCGTCGAGGGACCAATGACATGCCGGACAACTTGGTTAATTACTTAGGATTAATTGTCTTGATCAAAGTTTTGTTTTACATGTGTAGGATTAACTACGATGGAAGTAAGACATGCAGCATGAGTTGCGTCGGAGTCAAGACTATGATCACGTTGGGAGTTCGAGAGTTCGACGGAAGTCCGGACGGTCGTCGGAGGTTCTACGGGAACAAATCCGAGAAGTCCAAGAGCTTGCCAAAAGAAGCTCGTCGGAACTCGCCAAGTGGATCATCGCAAGTCCAGGAGTTTGCCGGAAGTCCGTAGGAGCATCACCGAGGGTTCATCGGATGATCGACGAAAGTTCACCGAAAGCTCGTCGGAAGAAGCGATCGACGCACCGGAGCAAGTTGTAGTAAATGTCTTAAGAAATGTTATAGTTAGCATGTAGATTAAGTTAGGAATGGGAGGTGATCCCATTAACTTAATCTGGGGGCAATTGGGCCCTTGATAGACCCAAATTGGGCCGAATGGATCAACCCATTCGGACCAGAATTCCTGCCAGGCGGTAGCACCGCCAGGGTTAGCGGTGGCACCGCCAAGGCTTAGTCTCCGAGCGAGACTGGGTGGTGCAACCACCCCAGGCAGGTGGTGGCACCGCCTGGGCTCAGTCTCCGAGCGAAACTGGGCGGTGCAACCGCCCCTGACAGGCGGTGGAACCGCTTGAGCTCGGTCTTCGAGCTCTGCCAAGCGGTGCAACCGCCCTTGTCAAGCGGTGGCACCGCCCAAAGGCTCAGTCTTCGAGCTCTGCCAAGTGGTGTAACTGCCCCTGTCAAGCAATGGCACCGCCTAGAGGCTCAGTCTCCGAGCTCTGCCAGGCGGTGCAACCGCCAGACCCCGGAATTCCGGGAGTTGACAGTTTTGAGCTCGAAATTCAAACCAGTTTGGGGCCTATAAATACCCCCCCCTTTCAGCAATGAAAGGGTAACCCAAACCACTGAAAGCTTGATCTTACTCTATGATTTTAGAGCTCAAAAGTGTTGTAAAGTCTAGAAGTTCTCCTCCCTCTTTTTCCAAGTTTTGATCTTTCAAGAGAGGAGAGAAAAGTTTGTAAGGGTTGTCTCCTAAGCCAGTCAAAAGGAGTGAAATTATAAAAGGGTGGTTAGTCTTCGCTTATTGAAGGAAGGCCTCTAGTGGACGTCAGTGACCTCGTTGGTGGAGGAAGCCAAAAGTGGAAGTAGGTCAAGATTGATCGAACCACCCTAAATCTCGGTTTGCATTTACTTTAAGCATCTTATCTTTACTGCAAACCTCCTCAATAGCTTCTGGCCTTCTGCTCATTTACGAACGTATTTCATAGTTAAGTATCTTTTGAATCGGCGTTAAGACGGAAATCAGTTTTATCGTACAAATATCATATTTCAGTTTGCGCTTACATTCTGATTTCTAACTTAACTGCAAACTGCCTTCCTTACTTTACTTCAAATTCATTTTCGTAAGCTTTCAAAGTTATTATCTACACGAAATGACTTTTACGTCGGAATCGGATTTCAACATACGAACGTAATTTTAATCGTCGAAAGTTTATCGCTGCACTAATTCACCCCCCCCCTCTTAGTGCTCTTGATCCTAACAGCTGGCTAGCTACCTTGCACACGACAATCGATTGCGCGCAAGGCGATGACCATAATAGGTTTCGACCATCGCACTAGTGCCGCATTGGCGGCCGCCTATGGGTAAGGCAACGCCAAGGCGACCACCTGCTCGCATGGTGGCGTCGCATTGCCACTTACCAGCCCAAGCAGTAACCGCAAGGGTTGCGGCCACCGCACACAAGGGGTAGTAGGGTTTTTGGGGCAAAAGCATGATTTTGCCCATCAGAATTTTAAAAATTCTAGGTTTTGTCCTTTCTATCCGAATTACCAAAACACCCTCCATAATTTAAAAAAATTCTTACATGTCCCTAATTTTATAAAAATATTAGTTAATTAAAGTGTTTAATTAACCTTTATTATTTATCTAGTAGTCCTATATAAAGATATATACATATGATGTATGATGTGGACGGATGATCATGTTGGGAATTCTTAGGGCGACATCACATGCGCAGTAGAAGAACATAAAACAAAATTCCCAATTTCCAAAGATATGTTCATCGTCATGCGAAGATTGATGCACAAAAATCTGCATAATAGAAAACCACGTGTGATATAGATTGTGTTACCTAGGGATATCGTATATCCCTGAATCCTTGCAGATCTCTAGGAGAGAGTGAAGGAGGTCAAGCGCCCTCCTCTCCACCGGTGATCTACACAGCAGGGCTGCGATGACACTCATTAAAACTCTAGGCCAACTCAGAGATGGAGAGGGGGAGGAGAATAGGGGAGGAAGAAAAAACACTAGCCTATAAACTATTGAAGCCCTCCTATTTATAAAGGTTCTTTGTCAACTTAACTCTAATGGATCCTCCCTTATTGGGTATTGGATCTCTATCCAACTACCCAAGCCTATTAGATTAGTGGATCTCTATCCAATAATCTCTTATGGGCCTTTATTGGTTCTCATCCATATGATCCAATAATTTAGGGGCTTATTGGATATCCAATAAGAGAGGGGCTCCGACGGATATCTTATATCTGAACCTCTACTAATCACAATGCTTACCATATGTGTGTGATCATTTAGGCCCAATATCGAGTTGACCGTTAGTCATAACTATCAGAACTTCTTCTGGCTAGTGAATTATTATCTTCATAATAATTCACTCGACTCATCAAATGCGGACGTACTAGGTCACTACGCCGTAGTCCCCAAACGATATAGGGGAATCCAACCCATTGGACATGTCTATCTTCGGTTACAGTGTACCTATAGTCCCTCATCCATCTAATATCCCAAAGACCATATACCGGGCATGGTGCTATCAAACTCATACGGTTTCTACTCGAGTCTCGCTATAATCGGATTATCCTAGAGAACTCTTTCTCTCTTAATTCAAATGACCCTGGCCAGGTATTTGTTTGAGCAAGAACATATGGGACATTCCTCTCATGACATCGAGAGTGAATAATCCTCTATCGACACTCAATAGCTCTCGTAAGGTTGACTATCACTCTTGATAACCGGTTATGCTAGATGTGGGACATCTAAACCTATAAATCTGGTATCAAAGAGTGAAACACTCATATAGGACATCCTTGGTGTCTCAAGTCTAAGCACAAGATACACCACTAGGACTACGAAATCACTATCTGACAATAAGGCATTGTCAACCATTCAACATTCCATAAGCAAATCAATCAGTGAACTTATTCTCCAATGAGCACCTGTATTGTATCCCTAGTGTCCCCACATAAGCAGCTATGAGATCAATCCATCATATAGACGAGTATACAACACATCAGTCTATCTGGTTATCTCGAGTAACCTATGACCGCGATTATTTAGGATTTGTGTTTAAAGGCGAATCAGTCTTATTATCATGATCTCATCACAATCCGATTCCCATTACACAAATCCAAGGACATCACAATATATATATATATATATATATATATATATATATATATATATATATATATATATATATATATATATATATATGTAACAAGCAATATAAAGTGATAAATATCAAAATATAATAAGCAAAAAGATTGCGTGTCAAGTTACACTTGCCATCACTCACGTGATTGGCTTGCAAGGCAAATATATGACTAGCAATCTCTCATTTGACCTAAAGCCAATTACATATGTGTCTGATCCCCATCAGACCCTTGTGACGCTCAAAGATAATTTGAGACAACGACTTTATCAGTGGATCTGCAATGTTATCTTCGAATGGAACTCTTTCCATTGCTATATCTCCTCGGGTCACGATCTCTCTAATAAGTTGGAATCTCCTCAGAACACTTCTGATGAGACCCGAGTTCCCTCATTTGAGCAATCGTCTCGTAGTTGTCGCAATATAAGGAAATCGATTCCTTGCTACTCGGCACGATTCCTAGATCTGCGATGAACTTCTTCATCCAGACTCCCTCTTTTGTTACCTCTGCTGCAATAATGTACTCTGCCTCTATGGTCGAATCAGTAGTAGTATCTTGTTTGGAACTCTTCTAGCACACTGCTCCTCCATTCAAGGTGTACACATACCTCGAATTCTACTTGCTATCATTGACATCAGACTGAAAACTTAAGTCTTTGTAGCCTTCAACCCTGAGGCTACTACCTCCATATACTAGTAAAAGATCCTTAGTCCTTCTCAAGTACTTAAGGATACACTTTACTGCTTTCTAGTGCTCCAAGCCTGGATCCTCCTGATACTTGCTTATGACACTCAGACCATGCGCTATATTAGGACTGGTACATAGCATGACATACATGATAGACCCTATTACTGATGCATAGGGAATCCTATCCATGTTCGCCCTTTCTTCAGGAGTCTTTGGGGACATACTCCTAGAAAGTGATATCACATGTCTTATCAGTATGAGACCTCTCTTAGAATTTTTCATGCCAAACCTTTTGATAATGGTGTCTATGCATCTGGACTGAGACCAGCCAAGTATCATCTTGGATCTATCTCTATAGATTTGAATCCTCAAGATATAGGATGCTTCCCCTAAGTCCTTCATGGAGAAGTGTCTAGATAACCAAGCCTTTACTATTGATAGCATTCCTATATCATTCCCAATGATCAGGATGTCATCCACATATAACATCAAGAAGGTGATAGTGCTCCCACTTACCTTCTTGTACACACAAGGCTCATCTTCATTCTTAACGAAGTCATAAGATCTGATTGCCTTATCAAATCTTATGTTTCAACTTCGGGAAGCTTGTTTCAGTCTATAAATAGATCTAAGCAACCTGCATACCTTATCTCGGTAATCTTTGGACACGAATCCCTCGGGGTGTATCTTATACACCTCCTCCTCAAGGTTGCCATTGTGGAACGCGGTTTTCACGTTCATCTGCTAGATCTCATAAGTATAGTGTGTTGCAATAGCCAATAAAATTCGGATGAATTTTAGCATGGCTACGGGTGAGAAGGTTTTATCATAGTAAACACCTTGCATTTGATGATACCCCTTAGCCACTAGCCTTGCTTTATAGGTCTCTACCTTTCCATCTACTCCGATCTTTTTCTTAAAGATCCACTTGCAATTGATGGGTACAATGCCCTCGGGCGCATCAACTAGGTTCCAAACCTTGTTGAAATACATTGGATCCATCTCATAATTCATGGCTTCTTGCCACTTCCCGGAGTCTATACTCATAATAGCCTCCTCGTAGGTTTGAGGATTAATATTCTTAATATCCTCTCCTTCAATATGTCCCACATACCTCTTATGAGGATGGGATACTCTATCGGACTTACGTAAAGTCAAAACTTGCGTGTTAGGTACCTGAACAGACTTGGGCTGTAGAGTGGTACTTGAGCTAGGTTCTCCAACATCGCTCAACTCTATTATGCTCCCATTGTCTCCGCCAAGAATGTGTTCCTTCTCAAGGAACACCGCTCTCTTGGATACAAGGACCTTTAGGTCCTCGAGATGATAGAAATAATACCCACAAGTTTTCTTGGGGTATCCTACGAACTTGTATCGCTCTGTCCTTGATTCTAACTTATCGGGGTTGTGTCTTTTAACGTGGGCAAGGTAGCCCCAAATCTTAACAACCTTAAGATCAAGTTTTTTTCTTTTCCATATCTCATATGGTGTAGATACTACCGACTTAGTTGGAACTCTGTTTAGAAGGTAAGCTACAGTCTCTATGGCATATCCCTAGAATGAGATGGGTAGGTCAGCGAAACTCATCATGGACCGTATCAAGTCTAATAGTATACGATTTCTCATTTCAGATACACCATTGAGTTGAGGTGTCTAAGGAGGTGTTCATTGGGATAGAATCCTATGGTCCTTGAGGAACTGGGTAAACTCTGTACTTAAGTACTCACCTCATCGATCTGATCGAAGAGTCTTGATACTCTTTCCAGTTTGGTTCTCCACTTCATTCTTATACTCTCTGAATTTCTCAAAAGCCTTTGACTTATACTTCATTAAGTACATATGTCCAAACCTTAAGAAATCATCAGTAAAGGTAATGAAGTAGAGAGTAACCACCAATGGCATGAGTTGATATAGGTCCACATACATTACTATGTATGAGTTCCAGTAGTTCAGTGGCTCTTTCTCTAGTTCCACTAAATGAAGAGTTGGTCAGTTTTCCATGAAGGCAAGACTCATAGGTTGCATATAACTCATAGTCGAATGAATCTAGATATCCATCCTTTAGTAACTTTTGAATACTTTCCTCATGGATGTGACCTAACCTACAATGTCACATGTATGCACTGTTCACCTCATCTCGTTTCCTCTTTAACACACTTACATTAATGATATATGGAGTAGTGTCTAGCATAAACAAACTATTATGCAATGTTCCTATTGTGATGATCTCATCATCTAATAATATTGAACAATCATTATTCTCAAAAACTAATTTATATCTACTAACTATCAAACATGAAATGGAAATAATATTTTTAATAATAGAAGGAACAAAATAGCATGCATCCAATGCAATAATAGCTCCACCAAGCAGATGTAGGGCGACCTCGCCAACAACTACTACAGCAACTTTTACTCTATTACCTATCTTAAAGTCCAACTTGCCTCTCGCCAGTCTCTTAGGTATTGTCAAAACCTGCAACGAATTATAAATATGATAAGTACTATTGGTATCCAATACCTATGTGTTATTATAAGAGTTTGACAAATGGAGACTGATTATGAATGTACCTAAAGCTTCTCCAAGCTTCTGTTTCTCCCTCTCTGCAATATACACTTTGCAGTTCCTCTTCCAGTGCTCATCTTTTCCGTAGTGGAAGACTAACCTTTGTCCTTTGCCTGGTTTTTCTTAACAACCTTTGCTTTACTTAGTCCGCCCTTGCTCTTCTTAAGGGACTTTTCTGCTTTCCTTTTCTTTCTGGTCTCACTAGTGTAGAGAACTGAGTTTTCTTTCTTGATAGTGCTCTATGCCTCTCTCAACATATTGAGGAGCTTCGGGAGAGTCACCTCAAGCTTGTTCATATTAAAATTTATTATGAACTATGAAAATGAATCTAGTAGGGACTGAAGCACAAGATCCACACATAAGTTATCCTCTAGAACCATTCCTAGACCTATGAGTTTCTC